>NC_056454.1:50485863-50535863 GCF_018296145.1 Oncorhynchus tshawytscha
GAGACAGACAGAGAGAGAGAGAGACAGAGAGAGAGAGAGAGAGAGAACTGCCTTGAACCCATTAGATCCTCTGCTTAGCTCATCTCTTCTCATCCAGTCAGACAGACAGAGGATTTAAGAGTTAGACAGACAGTTGAACATCTTCAGAGAGATCCAGTCTCATACCAAAGACTCTAAAGTGTGACCCCGATGCCTCTCTGCTTGGCCCTCATCATTAAGTAGATATATTGCGACCCGTTCTCGCTCGAACAACGCTACTTCCTTTGTAAGTTCAGAGAGAGGAGTTAGCACGAGCTAACTAACCAGGCAGAGATCTGGCAGGCCCTGTTTCCTGCTTGTAGCCCAAATAGTTCGACACATAAGCCTGCTGTACTGCTCTCATCAGGGCCATTCAACCCAACTTAGGCCAAAAAATGCCCCCCGTCCCCGCCACAAAACTACAATAGCCCCATTGAAAAGTTGTCGAAAACAATGTATTTTCCAGACGTTGAAGTTAGGTTGAATTTAGGTTGTGAATGAAAGGTGAAAAGACTAATGTATTGACGTTAGTGGAGGGTCAACACCTTCAGTTATCTTGAGAGATGTAGGACGGTCAACACCTTTAGTTGTCTGGATAGATGTGGGAAGGTCAACACCTTTAGTTGTCTTGAGAGATGTGGGAAGGTCAACACCTTTAGTTATCTTGAGAGATGTAGGAAGGTCAACACCTTTAGTTGTCTTGATAGATGTGGAGGGTCAACTCCTTTAGTTCTCTTGATAGGTGTGGAGGGTCAACACCTTTAGTTGTCTTGATAGATGTGGAGGGTCAACAACTTTAGTTGTCTTGAGAGATGTGGGAAGATCAACACCTTTAGTTGTCTAGCTAGATGTGGAGGGTCAACTCCTTTAGTTCTCTTGAGAGATGTGGAGGGTCGACACCTTTAGTCGTCTTGAGAGATGTAGGAAGGTCAACACCTTCAGTTATCTTGATAGATGTGGAGGGTCAACACCTTTAGTTGTCTCTAGATGTTGAGGTCAACTCCTTTAGTTCTCTTGATAGATGTGGAGGGTCAACTCCTTTAGTTCTCTTGATAGATGTGGAGGGTCAACTCCTTTAGTTGTCTTGAGAGATGTGGAAGGTCAACACCTTTAGTTGTCTTGAGAGATGTGGAAGGTCAACACCTTTAGTTGTCTTGATAGATGTGGAGGGTCAACACCTTTAGTTCTCTTGATAGATGTGGAGGGTCAACTCCTTTAGTTCTCTTGATAGATGTGGAGGGTCAACGCCTTTAGTTGTCTTGAGAGATGTGGAAGATCAAAACCTTTAGTTGTCTTGATAGATGTGGAGGGTCAACACCTTTAGTTCTCTTGATAGATGTGGAGGGTCAACTCCTTTAGTTGTCTTGAGAGATGTGGAAGATCAACACCTTTAGTTGTCTTGATAGATGTGGAGGGTCAACCTCTTTACTTTACTCATTCTATTTGAGTTCTAGAGTAACAATCTTTTATCGAATTTCCCTGGTTTCGTTTTTGTCCACTTTTAGGTTTAGGTCCGGTCTTTAATAAGGTGGTGTGGGTTTTCCTTCTGTTTTCCTCTTCTTGGGTAAATGGGAGCTCGTGTTGGGTGTTTTTCAGGGCCCAGTTGTTGTAACTCGTCAACTTTCAGTGGACACCCCCATGAGTGTCTTTCGGATCCTCGCCTAAAACCCCACCTGTTTGGTTTTGGTTGTTGTCAGTGACTCTTTGTGTGTTCACTTATCTGTTTGAGTGAGATTTTTGGTTTACTTGGTGCGGAACGTAACAGAGGTAAGTGCTACCTTGAGTGATAGTCATTTGTTTCAGTTACCTTAGCTTGCTTGGGTACAGGAATAATGTTGGACATCTTGAAACAAGTGGGGACAACAGACTGGAATCAGGATGGGATTGAATATGGCTGTGAATACTCCAGCCAGCTGGCCTATATATGCTCTGAGATTCCTTGTTAACATGCTTGAAATATCAACTCACGTCGGCCAACAGCGATAGAGACCACAAACCTCTTGACCAGTGGGGGGTTATCTTGTCTGGGAGAGTGAGGTGTCTGTCTATAACGCAGTTGTTTACCAGACATACTAGGTGGCTTAGCTTGTTTTGAAAGCATCTTACTTTTGGCCTCAGTAATCCATCTTTTATTTCATATTTTGTAATCCCAACCTTCTGGACCACCCCTCCCCTCAGACAGATAATTTATAATATAAGTTATTTTTCCACGTCTAACGTGACCTTTCTCTGCCTATATATTGCACAATATATAGTCAGACCAGCTCAGCAATATAAATGATGGATCGCCTTTCGAAATCCCAACAATGATTTGCTGATTTGTATCTGTGCTGATGTGATCTGTCAATCATGTGTCTGAAGCTGGAGAGACGTTCCGGTTCGAGGGTGGGTGGGTGGGGGTGTCACGTATGGTTCTCAATCAGAGGCAGCTGTCAATCGTTGTCCCTGATTGAGAATCGTACTGGTAGCCTGGTTTCACTTCTGAGTTGTGGGTGTTTGTCTTCCGTGTCAGTGGTTGTTACCACATGGGACTGTTTCGTTTATTCCCGTTTATTGTTTTGTTCCAGTGTTCTGTTTGATTAAACATTATGGACACTTATGACGCTGCGCATTGGTCCTCCGATCCTTCTCGCTACTCCTCCTCAGAAGAGGAGGACGAGATCCGTTACAGTGGGGAGAGAGACACACGATCTCCTTCCATCCCTCTATATTTCCCTCCCTTTTGTCCCTAAACTATGACCTCACAGGGCTTCTCCGTCATCAATGTTCAAACAGTTCGGGAGTCTAATCAAAGTTATCGTGGATTTGTGTCAGTCCAAACTGAGACCGATGGTTAACGAGTCTCTCTGCCTCTCAGAGGAGTCAGACCAGGCCAGGCAGTGTGTCAGACCAGGGCAGGCAGTGTGTCAGACCAGGCCAAGCAGTGTGTCAGACCAGGCCAGGCAGTGTGTCAGACCAGGGCAGGCAGTGTGTCAGACCAGGGCAGGCAGTGTGTCAGACCAGGCCAGGCAGTGTGTCAGACCAGGCCAGGCAGTGTGTCAGACCAGGGCAGGCAGTGTGTCAGACCAGGCCAAGCAGTGTGTCAGACCAGGCCAAGCAGTGTGTCAGACCAGGCCAGGCCTATACAAAGCTTCAGACCTAGCTCAATTCACTATTCAATAAAACAATATGACCCACCAAACTCGTTCACAAGGATGGAACTCTGGAGGTGCCTCTAGTACCTACTGATCTAGATTAATCCTTAACTCTGGAGGATCCTCTAGTACCTACTGATCTAGATTAATCCTTAACTCTGGAGGATCCTCTAGTACCTACTGATCTAGATTAATCCTTAACTCTGGAGGTGCCTCTAGTACCTACTGATCTAGATGAATCATTAACTCTGGAGGATCCTCTAGTACCTACTGATCTAGATAAATCCTTAACTCTGGAGGTGTCTCTAGTACCTACTGATCTAGATAAATCATTAACTCTGGAGGATCCTCTAGTACCTACTGATCTAGGTAAATCCTTAACTCTGGAGGTGTCTCTAGTACCTACTGATCTAGATAAATCATTAACTCTGGAGGATCCTCTAGTACCTACTGATCTAGATAAATCCTTAACTCTGGAGGTGTCTCTAGTACCTACTGATCTAGATAAATCATTAACTCTGGAGGATCCTCTAGTACCTACTGATCTAGGTAAATCCTTAACTCTGGAGGTGTCTCTAGTACCTACTGATCTAGATAAATCATTAACTCTGGAGGATCCTCTAGTACCTACTGATCTAGATAAATCCTTAACTCTGGAGGATCCTCTAGTATGTCAAATCTGATTGAGTTTTAGTGTCTTTTTGGAATACCCTGCAGCACTCCCTAAACCTGCACCCTCCAGCGCCTCTAGGGCAGTTCAGGACTTTTTAATATTGAATGGATTTAATGAGAAATGTTTTTTTTGATTTCATGTAAATACTTGTATTTGTGGTGTTTTCAAGCTGCAGTGTTGATTCTGTAATTTTAATTTTTTTATTTTTACATTTTAATGCACACACACTTAATTATCCTCCCACAGCCCCTATACAGTAAGATACATCTCTGACACCCAGGAGAGTCAGACAGTGTGGAAATACATAATTAGCAGGATATTTGAAGAGGTGCGATCAGTAATCATCTATCAATGAGGGTGTAAAAAAAAAATGCTAATATATTCATGCAGCCTCTTCATCCATGTTGGCTTCACAGTGGAGGTGTGGTGCTGTGGGGCGTCCATCATGGCTCTATATGGTGTCTCAGTTTCCTGCCTGGGACTGATGTAACAGTGCTACTGCTGTGGGGCGTCCATCATGGCTCTATATGGTGTCTCGGTTTCCTGCCTGGGATTGATGTAACAGTGCTACTGCTGTGGGGCGTCCATCATGGCTCTATATGGTGTCTCAGTTTCCTGCCTGGGACTGATGTAACAGTGCTACTGCTGTGGGGCGTCCATCATGGCTCTATATGGTGTCTCAGTTTCCTGCCTGGGACTGATGTAACAGTGCTACTGCTGTGGGGCGTCCATCATGGCTCTATATGGTGTCTCGGTTTCCTGCCTGGGATTGATGTAACAGTGCTACTGCTGTGGGGCGTCCATCATGGCTCTATATGGTGTCTCAGTTTCCTGCCTGGGACTGATGTAACAGTGCTACTGCTGTGGGGCGTCCATCATGGCTCTATATGGTGTCTCAGTTTCCTGCCTGGGACTGATGTAACAGTGCTACTGCTGTGGGGAGTCCATCATGGCTCTATATGGTGTCTCGGTTTCCTGCCTGGGACTGATGTAACAGTGCTTCACCCCCCTTGGTGTTTTTCCTATTTTGCATTACAACCTGTAATTTAAATGTATTTTCATTTGGATTTCGTGGAATGGACATACACAAAATATTCCAAATTGGTGAAGTTAAATGAAAAAATTTACTTGTTTGAAAAAATTCTCAAAAATAGAAAACGGAAAAGTGGTGTGTGCATATGTAGATCTGTCACAACCAATTACCTTCAGAAGTCACATAATTAGTTAAATAAAGTCCACCTGTTTGCAATCTAAGTGTCACATGATCTAAGTATATATGCACCTATTCTGAAAGGCCCCAGAGTCTGCAATACCACTAAGCAAGGGGCACCATGAAGACCAAGGAGCACTCCAAACAGGTCAGGTACAACGTTGTGGAGAAGTACAGATAAGGGTTGGGTTATAAAAGAATATCCGAAACTTTGAACGTCTCACCGAGCAACATTACATCCATAATTAAAGAATGGAAAGAATTTGGCACCACAACAAACCTGCCAAGAGAGGGCGCTCACCAAAACTCACAGACTAGGCAATGAGGACATTTAATCAGAGAGGCAACAAAGAGACCAAAAATAACCCTGAAGAAGCTGCAGAGCGCATATTGGAGTATCTGTCCATAGTACCACTTTCAGCCATACACTCCATAGAGCTGGCCAGAAAATGGAAGAGTGGCCAGAAAAAAAAGTCTTAATTGAAGGGATGATGGATAGCGCTAAAAACGGAAATTCTTTAGGGAAACCTGGTTCAGTCTTCCAGAGATTTGAGACTGGGACGGAGGTTCACCTTCCAGCAGGACAATGACCCTAAGCATACTGTTAAAGCAACACTTGAGTGGTTTAAGGTGAAACATTTAAATGTCTTGGAATGTCCTAGTTAAAGCCCAGACCTCAATCCAATTGAGAAACTGTGCTATAACTTTAAGATTGATGTACTCCAGCGGATCCCATCCAACTTGAAGGAGCTGGAGCAGTTTTGTCTTGAAAAATTGTCAAAAATTCCAGTGGCTAGATGTGCCAAGCTTATAGAGACATACCCCAAGAGACTTGCAGCTGTAATTTCTGCAAAAGGTGACTCTACAAAGTATTGACTTTGGGGGGTGAATAGTTATGCACTCTCAAGTTCTGATGTTTTCTGTCTTACTTCCTCTCTGTTTCACGATTAAAAATATTTTGCATCTTCAAAGTGGTAGGCATGTTGTGTAAATCAACCCCCCCCACCCAAAATCCATTTGAATTCCAAGTTGTAATACTTTCGCATGCTGATGTACACAGCTTGCTTAGCTTGTTTCATTTAACCTAAATAATTCAACATTGTGTGTGCAGCACTGGCTATATGGTTAGCTGCATCCCCTTCATTTCATATGAAGTATGACTGGTCGGCTCGGCTAGCAAGCTAATGTTGTTGGACAAATTCAAGCTAGCTTTGTCAAACTTTAGAAATGATGCTCATTTAGCCACAAAACCCTTTAGCTAGATGTCAACTGGTGGGGGAAAAATGTCAACATTATTTACAGATGTTTTAGTTTAGATGAATTCGGCCTCTTTTAGACAATGGACTGCAGTGTGAAACCCTGCGCCTCAGTAGGCTTTACAAGCGAGCCAATACCAGATATTTCCAGGTACCACACTGGTATATTTTTGGCCCACATGAACCGAAACGAATCTCTACTAAATGTAACAGAAAAAAACGGAACCCACCCGTACCAACTGTAGGTCAACAGAACCTAAATCACAGTGTGCTTTAACGGCTGGAATCCATAATATCTGATAGAGACTGGTCTGGAGTCAGATCTAACAGTCAAAACATCCTGGAGATCCCAGAGCAAAGCTTCAGAGGAGGGATCTATAGGTTAAAACCTGTTACGGCTAAACGTTCCGCCAGCGGAACCCCTCGACAACATCTGGTGAAATGGCAGAGCGCTAAATTCAAGTAAACTTTCATGAAATCACACATGCAATACACAAAATTATAGCTACACTTGTTATTAATCCAGCCAACGTGTCAGATTTCAAAAAGGCTTTACGGCGAAAGCAAACCATGCGATTATCTGAGGACAGCGCCCCAAACAAACACATTTCATCCCGCCAGGTGTGACACAAAACTCAGAAATAACGATATAATTCATGCCTTACCTTTGAAGAGCTTCTTCTGTTGGCACTCCAATATGTCTTATAAACATCACAAATTGTCCTTTTGTTCAATAAATTCTGTCGTTATATCTCCATTTATTTGGCGAGTTTGACCCAGAAAAACACTGGTTCCAACTCGCGCAACATGACTGCAAAATATCTCATAAATGACCTCTAATCTTTGTCCAAGCATTTCAAACAACTTTCCTAATACACATTTCGGTATTTTTTAACGTAAATAATCGATGAAATTTAAGACGGGATAAACTGTGTTCAATACCGGACAAAAACAAAGTGGAGCGAGCTTTCAGGTCACGCGTCCCAACCACAACAGTACACTAGACTCGAGCCTCGTTCTGAACAGCCCTACTTCTTCATTTCTCAAAGGAAAAACATCAACCAATTTCTAAAGACTGTTGACATCCAGTGGAAGCGATAGGAACTGCAAGCAAGTGCCTTAGAAATCTCGATCCACATAGAAACTCCATTGAAAAGAGAGTGACCTCAATTATTTTTTTCCTGGATGGATTTGTCTCAGGATTTGCGTGCCAAATCAGT
The DNA here is from genome assembly GCF_018296145.1 of Oncorhynchus tshawytscha. Lineage (NCBI taxonomy): Eukaryota > Metazoa > Chordata > Actinopteri > Salmoniformes > Salmonidae > Oncorhynchus > Oncorhynchus tshawytscha. The sequence goes on from NC_056454.1 coordinate 50,493,375, forward strand.
TCTGTTATACTCACAGACTTTATTTGAACAGTTCTAGAAACTTCAGAGTGTTTTCCATCTAAATCTAACAATTTATATCCATATCCTAGCTTCTGGACATGAGTAGCAGGCAGTTCACGTTGGGCATGCTTTTCATCCGGACATGAAAATACTGCCCCCTAGCCTGAAGAGGTTTTAACATCACACTATCATAGGGATGTATATGTTAACGTCACACAATCATATGAATCTAAAGGGTTAATATCATATGGATCTACAGGTTAATATCACACTATCATATGGATGTGTAGGTTAACAACACATTGAAAGTCCACTTCACCTCCAGACATCTGCCTGCCCACTTCTCTGTTCTCTCTCCGAGAGGTGCTTAACCCTCTCTCTCTTTTCTCCCCCCTCTGTCTCGCTCTTCTTTTCTCTCTCACAGATCTTCAGACTCACTTTGAGCTCCCTGGAACATGTCAGAGGAAGGAAACCACCCAATCAATATGGCTCTCCACTTGATGAGGGGTCATTCAGGAAGTAATAGCGTTGCCGGGTACATTTTCTCCACAGCAACGGGGAGGATATAACTGGCCCCTTTCATCTGGCACCTCTCAACAACTGGAACAACTCCTCTATAAAGACTGGGCCTAATAGCCACTAATAGTCCCCACACACGCCCAGCCACTCTGAACACAGGAGCAACACATGGTGGCTTACAGGAGAGGATGCTTGATATGCGTTGTGTTTAACCAGACAACAGGAGAGGATGCTTGATATGCGTTGTGTTTAACCAGACAACAAGACATCTATGTGGAAGCTTTCAGCTCCATCAACTCTACTACACAGAGGAGGTATTATTCTCCTTGATGGATAGTTATGGAGTAACATTTCAGAACCTTTCAATCCATAGAGGTACTCCGCCTTGTCCTGTTGAGATAGATAGGATATATATACACACACACACACACACACACATAGAGGTACTCTGCCTTGTCCTGTTGAGATAGATAGGATATATATATACACACACACACATACAATCCATCCATAGAGGTACTCTGCCTTGTCCTGTTGAGATAGATAGGATATATATATATATATACACACACACACACACACACACACACACACACACACACACACACACATACAATCCATCCATAGAGGTACTCTGCCTTGTCCTGTTGAGATAGATAGTTAGGATATATATACACACACACACACATACAGTACCAGTCAAAAGTTTGGACACCTACTCATTCAAGGGTTTTTCTTTATTTTTAATTTTTCTACTTTGTAGAATAGTGAAGACACCAAAACAATGGAATAACACATATGGAATGAGGTAGTAACCAGAAAAGTGTTAAACAAATCACAGTATATTTTGTATTTGCGATTTTTCAAATTGCCCTCCTTTGCCTTGATGACAGCTCTGCACACTCTTGGCATTCTCTTGACCAGCTTCAACTGGAATGCTTTTCCTTCACTCTGCGGTCCAACTCATCCTAAACCATCTCAATCTGTTTGACGTCGGGTGATTGTGGAGGCCAGGTCATCTGACGCAGCACTCCATCACTCTCCTTTGACAAATAGCCCTTATACAGCCTGGAGGTGTGTTGGGTCATTGTCCTGTTGAAAAACAAATGATAGTCCCACTAAACGTAAACCAGATGGGACGGCGTATCGCTGTAGAATGCTGTGGTAGACAGGCTGGTTTAAACTTATTTTGGCTGCAGGGGCAGTATTGAGTAGCTTGGATGAAAAGGTGCCCAGATTAAACGGCCAGCTCCTCAGTCTCAGTTGCTAATATATGCATGTTATTATTAGTATTGGATAGAAAACACTCTAAAGTTTCCAAAACTGTCAAAAGATTGTCTGTGAGTATAACAGAACTGATAATGCAAGAGAAACCCTGAGGAAAATAAAAACAGGAAGTTGATTCTATTTTGAAAACTCCATGTTCCATAGCCTCCCTTTGCTCCATTTAAAGGGATATCAACCAGATTCCTTTTCCTATTGCTTCCTCGAGGTGTCAACAGTGTTGAGACATAGTTTCAGGCTTTTATTTTGAAAAATTAGCCAGAAAGATAACATTGCGTCAAGTGGTCACATGAGTTTTGCTCGCGCAACAGAGTTTGGACAGCCATTGCTTTTCCCTCTCCTACTGATAAAGACATTTGCGGTTGATATATTATCGATTATATATTTTAAAAACAACCTGAGGATTGATTATAAAAAACGTTTGACATGTTTCTGTGGACATTACGGAAACTATTTGGAATTTGTCTGCGTTGTCGTGACCGCTCTTTCCTGTGGATTTCTGAACATAATGCGCCAAACAAACGGAGGTATTTTGGATCTAAAAATATTCTTTATGGAACAAAAGGAACATTTATTGTGTAACTGGGTGTCTCGTGAGTGAAAACATCCGAAGATCATCAAAGGTAAACGATTAATTTGATTGCTTTTCTGATTTTCGTGACCAAGTTACTTGATGCTAAGTGTACTTAATGTTTTGATAAACATAAACTTCGATAAACTTACACAAACGCTTGGATTGCTTTCACTGTAAAGCATATTTTCAAAATCTGACACGACTGGTGGATTAACAAAAGGCTAAGCTGTGTTTTCCTATATTGCAGTTGTCATTTCATGAATATAAATATTTTTTGTAATATTCATTGAATCTGGTGCTATGTAATTCAGAGGTTGTTGATGACAATTATCCCATTAACGGGATTGCAGCCATAACAAGTTAAGTGTGCCTTGAATTCTAAATAAATCACTGACAGTGTCATCAGCAAAGCACAGATGATCTCTGCATGTGTGGTTCCCACTGTGAAGCATGGAGGAGGAGGTGTGTAATGGTGTGGTTACACCATCCTTACACCTCCTCCTCCATGCTTCACGGTGGGAACCACACATGCAGAGATCATCTGTTCACCTACTCTGCGTATCACAAAATCAGGCAGTTGGAACCAAAAATGTAAAATTTGGACTTCTCAGACCAAAGGACAGATTTCCACCGGTTTAATGTTCATTGTTTGTGTTTCTTGGCCCACGCAAGTCTCTTCTTATTATTGGTGTCGTTTAGTAGTGGTTTCTTTGCAGCAATTCTACTATGAAGGCCTGATTCGACCATGATTCGACCATGAAGGCCTGGCTAGACAATCGGGACCCTCTCTTTCTAACAGTTCTGGGCTAATCTCCTCTGTTGTGCTGTGTCCATCTGGCTTATTTAAAACTGACTCCAGGACAGTCTTCTCCGTTGAGGTTTCTCAGTTTGCCTGGTCTAGGATCAGTTGTGTGTGGGAGAGGACCAGACTGCTTTGCTATGTCCTTCTGGTTCCACTAAATACTGATTCCAGGTCAGTCTCCTCTGCTTTGCTGTGTCAGCCTTCTGTGCTGTTATGTGTCTATCTGGCTTTACTGGGTATGACTCCAGACCAGTCTCCTGACTCTACTCTTCTGTTCTATGTCTGTCTGGCTCTATTGAAACTGACTCCAGGCCAGATTACTAAGACTGTTTCCAGGCTTTGATCTAAGGGAGGTGCACTTTAGCTGTCACTCCCTCCTGTCTCTGGTGAGATGGCTATTCTAGGACGAACTCCATGTGAGTCTCCTTTTAGGTGCTGTGTCTGTCTGGGTTTATTAAATACTGATTCCAGGTCAGTCTAATTTACGGTGCTGTGTCTATCTGGCTGTATTAAATACTGATTCCAGGTCAGTCTCATTTACGGTGCTGTGTCTGTCTGGGTTTATTAAATACTGATTCCAGGTCAGTCTCATTTATGGTGCTGTGTCTGTCTGGGTTTATTAAATACTGATTCCAGGTCAGTCTCCTCTGTGGAGCTGTGTCTGTCTGGCTTTACTGGGACTGCTTCCAGGCTTTGATCTAAGGGAGGAATGCATTTTACCTGTCCCCTCCCTCCTGTCTCTGATGAGAGGAGAGAGCAGGACATGAACATCAATAATGCCGTTAATGATGCTGTTTCATCTGCCTCAGAGAAGAGAGGAGTTGAGGTCTGTACAACAAAGAGCCTCGGCTCTATTCCTGGCATCAATGAGACTCACTAGCATTAAACGTTTCTAATAAAGGAATCTGGGATTTGTTTTTTAAATGTCTTTTTTATTGATACGTTATTTCCTCAGGTGAGTTGACTGAGAACACGTTGTCATTTTACAGCAACAACCTGGGGAATAGTTACAGGGGAAAGGATTGACGATAGCATTACAGCATAGGACAGATTGAAGGACATATTAGACATTAGTATTTGCGTAACATCACACACGTCTGTCTTTCCACCTCTCAGAGTTCAGAAGACCTGATTCACTTCATTATGATTAATACGAGCCGATGAGTGAATGAGGAACACAGGGAGCCATAGAGCCTCTGGAAGCCTGTACGATGGCTGAGCTCCGTACATTGAGAGCTTTATCTAGGTCAGAGTTTAGCCTACCAATAGACTCTTTGTTGTTTCTCTCTCTGTCCTGAGGGCATTCCTCCTCACCAGTCTAGGACGCATCCCAAATGGGCACCCTATTCCCTATATAGTGCACTACTTTAATCCGGGGCTGGCACCCTATTCCCTATATAGTGCACTACTTTAATCCAGGGCTGGCACCCTATTCCCTATATAGTGCACTACTTTTGATCAGAACCCTATGAGCCTTGGTCAACAGTAGTGTACTATATAGAGGATCATTTGGGACAAAGGAGGAAGGGTATGGTAGATAAATAAAAACACCATTGTCTTTGGTCTGTAATGAACTAACACTTTAATGAATGTATTAAATTGATAAGATTTAGAAAGATTTATTTACAGCATAATTTCTAAGTTATTATTATATGACATGTAAAAGTTGTGATTTATATATTTGAATCTCATACATAAAATATATTCTGTCTCTAAGTCTTAAAATCTGTCTGTGGCCTGGATCTGGCTCTGGCCTGCATCTGGCTCTGGCCTTGCTCTGGCCTGGTTCCGGCCTGGCTGTGACCCATTTCTGGCTGTGGCCTTGCTCTGACTGTGGCCTGGCTGTGGCCTGATTCTGGCCTGGCTGTGGCCCGGTTCTGGCTGTGGCCTTGCTCTGACTGTGGCCTTGCTGTGGCCTGATTCTGGCCTGGCTGTGGCCTGGTTCTCGCCTGGCTGTGGCCTGATTCTGGCCTGGCTGTGGCCTGATTCTGGCCTGGCTGTGGCCTGATTCTGGCCTGGCTGTGGCCTGATTCTGGCCTGGCTGTGGCCTGGTTCTCACCTGCTTCTGAAGGGTTTGTCACACAGCCGTCATACAAGCCCTGGTTCTCTTAAATCTATGCACATACACACTAATTAGGCTTTCTCTTTCTTATTCTCTTCATACATTATTTGTCTAGTATTTGTTTTCTTCCTTATGATTTGATTTTTTAAATATTTATTTTATTTATTTTTCAAAAATGTTCCCAAATACAAACATACACATGCAAACAGCAACTTACAGATTTACAGATTCACACAAACAACTACCTCTCATTTGCCCAGACCTGCATGCTTACACACACTTGCTTACACCCACATGCTTACACCCACATGCTTACACCCACATGCTTACACCCACATGCTTACACCCACATGCTTACACCCACATGCCACCCACCTGCCACCCACATCCCTAGTGCCTGCATTATTAGAAACTAAACGGTGCAGTTTCAGGTCATCAGGTCAGTTTCAGGTCATCCCCATAACACTTTCACTATTTAAATAATAAATCATTTGATTTTTCCTGCAGTCAAATGACCAAATCTAGTGGCCTCATGGGTGGAATGTTATTAATATTTCTCATAATTTGATAATTCATCTACGTTTGATATATTTGTTTACTTGCTGAAAATCTGGTGTTTCCATGTCAAATGGTTTTGTTATATTTCAGTCTTCTGCCAACATCAGATCCACTAAAATCTTGGTTCCAATAATTAAGAGATTGTCAGTTGGATATGATCCTTGCATGGTTTTGTTTTATTACTATTTATTATTTATGATATGAACATCGTTTTCTTACTCAAATAAAATTCTCTCAAGGTTGTCCCCAAAAAAAATTCAACTTGAAATGTTGTGATACAGTGTCTTGCGAAAGTATTCGGCCCCCTTGAACTTTGCGACCTTTTGCCACATTTCAGGCTTCAAACATAAAGATATAAAAGATATTCTCTAACGTTATGTTTTTTGAAGTGATATTGGTTATTGTAGAATATTTTAATTTTCATAGATATTGTTATGGTGTTCTTAACTCTAAAGTTGATAATTTTCTTCGCTTTATCCTTTGAAAATTGACCCGTAAAAATATTCTAGGGATGAGCACATTTTCAGTTCCCATTGTTCCTCTTTAGAGCGTTTAACTAGATGTTACCCTGGGTGATGAGTTGATACAACTCCAAAGAAGATTAAAACCACCCTTAGATTTAGGAAGATGTAAAACTTCCCTTATTATTCTATGAATTCTATTTGCCCATATAAGGTCTGTTTTGACCGAGTATACTTTTGTAAAGAATGTCTTCGTGGGTTAATTGGTATTACCGAGAATAAATACAGAAATATTGATAGCCATGCCATTCAGATGAGCTTTATTCTGCGTTTAAGATTAATGGGACAATTGTTCCATTTAATTAGATCTGCTTTCATATTGTTGAGTAATGGAATTAAGTTATCTTTATATACAGTTGAAGTCAGAAGTTTACATACACTTCGGTTGGAGTCACTTAACATGTTTCTCAACCGCTCCACAAATTTCTTGTTAACAAACTTTAGTTTTGGCAAGTTGGTTAGGACATCTACTTTGTGCATGACACAAGTCATTTATCCAACAATTGTTTACAGACAGATTTTTTCCCTTATAATTCACTGCATCACAATTCCAGTGGGTCAGAAGTTTACATACACTAAATTGACTGTGCCTTTTAAACAGCTTGGGAAATTCCAGAAAATTATGTCATGGCTTTAGATGCTTCTGATAGGCTAATTGACATAATTTGATTCAATTGGGGGCATACCTGTGGATCTATTTCAAGGCCTACCTTCAAACTCTACAAAATTATCTATAAACACAGTAAAACAAGTCCTATATAGGCATAACCTGAAAGGCCGCTCAGCAAGGAAGAAGCCACTGCTCCAAAACCACCATAAAAAAGCCAGACTACGGTTTGCAACTGCACATGGGGACAAAGATCGTACTTCTGGATAAATATAAATAAATATCCTCTGGTCTGATGAAACACAAATGGAACTGTTTTGCCAAAATGACCATGGTTATCTTTGGAGGTAAAATGGGGAGGCTTGCAAGCCGAAGACACCATTCCAACCGTGAAGCACGGGAGTGGCAGCATCATGTTGTGAGGGTGCTTTGCTGCAGGAGGGACTGGTGCACTTCACAAAATAGATGCCATCATGAGAAGGGAAATTATGTGGATATATTGAAGCAACATCTCAAGACATCAGTCAGGAAGTTAAAGCTTGGTCGCAAATGGGTCTTCCAAATGGACAATAACCCCAAGCATACTTCTGAAGTTGTGGCAAAATGGATTTAGGACAACAAAGTCAATGTATTGGAGTGGCCATCACAAAGCCCTGACCTCAATCCTATAGAAAATTTGTGGTCAGAACCGAAAAAGCATGTGCAAGCAAGGTGGCCTACAAACCTGACTCTTTCAGGACTCTGTCAGGAGGAATGGGCCAAAATTCACCCAACTTTTTGTGGGAAGCTTGTGGAAGGCTACCTGAAACGCTTGACCCCAGTTAATCAATTTAAAGACAATGCTACCAAATACTAATTGAGTGTATGTAAACTCCTGACCCACCGGGATTGTGATGAAAGAAATAAAAGCTGAAATAAATCATTCTTCTTGGATGATCTGTTTTTAGTGATAATTTATTGTCTGTTGAGGGTTATAGGATCAGTTCAACTGTTTAATTCTGATACATTTTCATTGAAGCTTTTCAAATGATAATTAATCATGTTGTTGTTTCTAATTACCACATCTTTATCTTATAATGTTATAACTAGTTTAGCATGTATTTGTTGTGTCATAGCTACAGTATTTAACAGGGTTATTTGCCATTGAGTAGTATGGTTTACTTGCGTTTGTGGCTCTCTTCAAATGTAAAAGATCGTATTACTGCTTAAGTTCCAAAAATTGTATTTTGTTCTTTACCTTAAAAAAATATTTACATGGGCGTTTTTCTCAAATGGTTTATTTCTAAATCAGATGAGATTATCATTCCCCCCTAATGTACGTTTCCTCTCCCCTGCCACAGCCCCTCACCTCTCCCCTTCTCTCTGTGTTGTCTGGCCTGGCTGAGGCTTCTCTCTGTGTTGTCTGGCCTGGCTGAGGCTTCTCTCTGTGTTGTCTGGCCTGACTGTGGCTTCTCTCTGTGTTGTCTGGCCTGGCTGTGGCTTCTCTCTGTGTTGTCTGGCCTGGCTGTGGCTTCTCTCTGTGTTGTCTGGCCTGGCTGTGGCTTCTCTCTGTGTTGTCTGGCCTGGCTGTGGCTTCTCTCTGTGTTGTCTGGCCTGGCTGAGGCTTCTCTCTGTGTTGTCTGGCCTGGCTGTGGCTTCTCTCTGTGTTGTCTGGCCTGGCTGTGGCTGTGTTGTCCGGCCTTCTCTCTGTGTTGTCTGGCCTGGCTGTGGCTTCTCTCTGTGTTGTCTGTCTGGCCTGGCTGTGGCTTCTCTCTGTGTTGTCTGGCCTGGCTGTGGCTTCTCTCTGTGTTGTCTGGCCTGGCTGTGGCTTCTCTCTGTGTTGTACGTTTTAAAAACTAAAAACCAATTTATACCGGGATTATATCTCTGTCCTCTGTCTACATTTGTAATAGTCAAGTTATTTATTTTTAATTTTTGTTGTTTTGTTTTTGTTTTTTTAGATTATGAATTCCCGCTAATCGGTCTTCTTGTGAAAACTATTATGACTTCACTGTGTAAAAGGGAGATTCACACGAACAAAAATTACATCTCCGTAATAAAATTAAAATATAAAATAAAAATAAATAAAATGACATCTCCGTTGTGCTCCACAAGTGTCACAGGAAGAAAATACATTAAGGAAGTAGTTTTGTGCCCTGAAAAGGGGTTAAATATACGTAAAAAATATATATTTCTGGGGCCTCCCGAGTGGCACAAAGACTACGGCAGTGCATCACAATGAGGCGTCACTACAGATCCGGGTTTGATCCCGGGTTGTATCACATCCGGCGTCATCAGGAGTCCCATAGGGCGGCGCACAATTGGTCCATCGTCATCCGGGTTATGGGCTGGCCAGGCGCCTGCAGGCTGACCTCGGTCGTCAGGTGAATGGTGTTTCCTCCGTCACGGTGTGGTCGAGCGGGTGTTAATTAAGTAGTTTGGCGGGTCATGTTTTCGGCGAACGCATGACTCGACCTTCGCCTCCCGAACCCGTTGGGGAGTTGCAGTGATGAGACAAGATCGAAATTGGGGAGAAAAAAAATATAATAATATAATAATATTTCCTGATCTTATAGCTCCTAGATAAAGGACAAACACTTCAAAAACTTGTTTATTATTGTTTATTTTGTGACTGTCATTTATAAATGTGTCGACAGATTTGTACCTTGTCAGCTCAGGGGTTTGAACTTGCAACCTACCAGTTACTAGTCCAACATTCTAACCACTAGGCTACCCTGCCGCCTTTACCATTTATAAATGTGTTGTTCAATGTGTTTCTCTGGGATATAGTAGGAAAGGCCAAATGTATACTTACAGTGGTCCTGAAAATGTCTAAATCAGATAGCTAAGTTATCTATAGTATGACCTTCTTAAAACAATTCCATCGGTCAGTATTTGCCTATTCTTATCCCCCTGAGGGTGTTAGGGCAGGAAGGACAAACACTTCAAACCCTTGTTTATTATGGTTTATTTTGTGACTATCTTTATTACCATTTCTGGATGTGTTATTCAATGTGTTTCTCTGGGCTACAGTAGAGGTCCTAACATTCTAAATCAGATAGCTAAGTTATCTATAGTATGACCTTCTTAAAACAATTCCATCTGTCATTATTTGCCCCCTGAGGGGGTTAGGGCAGGAACAAAGCTTTCTGTTTCCTCTTTCTGATTCACTCTCAAATGGAGGAGATGAAATAATGACCATCATTTCGATGAATAGGGAACATGGCATGTTGGCCTGTTTGTCTGTCTGGTTTGGTAGGGTTGCATTCCAATGCAATGGGAGATTTTACACCTTCTGTGTTTGGTGAACAGTAATATTGTTGGTAATGGCGTTTTAGGTTTGTTTTTATGTTTTTTATTTCATGTTTATTTATTTTTATTTTATTTTTTATTTAACCTTTATTTAACCTTTATTTAACTAGGCAAGTCAGTTAAGAACAAATTCGTATTTACAATGACGGCCTAGGACCAGAAGGCATCCTGCGGAGACGGGGGCTGGGATTAACAATGAAAAAGGATCCCCTGTGTATTAGTGATCAGGGAGAAGAGTTTTAGATTATATATATATTCCTGTTTTTAAACTTCACTTACTTAGCTGGGACGCCAGACAGAAGAATTTCAACTGTCAAGAAAGTGTTACTCTGCAGACGGGAATAGACAGTCAGGACTCCTTGGTGCTTTATTTTATCATCAACTATAGAGCCTTTATCTCTCTCTCTCTCACACACACACACACTGAGGAGCTTAGTCGTACTCTGTTTACTGTCTATAAATAAAGAATATTATATGCCGCTTAGCATATGCTTCTATCTAAGGTGACTTAACAGTGGAATGTGCTACGTTTGTTTGTAAATAAACAGATAAACGGGAAGATTCTAAGCGTTTCTACGGAGAAGCTTTGCTTTTCCTCTGTTTCTTTCCTAGTAGGGTTCAAATAGGTCAATAGTATTTATATGGAAGGCTTGTTGGTAACAGTAGTTGTTGTGTGAGGAGCTCCTGATCTTCCACATGGAGCCTGTTTAGAAACGCTAATGAGTGTCTACGTGGAGAGAGAGAGGGAGAGTGAGAGAGAGAGAGAGTGAGAGAGAGACAGAGAGAGAGAGAGAGAGAGAGAGAGAGAGAGAGAGAGAGAGAGAGAGATGGGGAGAGAGAGATGGGGGAGAGAGAGAGAGAGAGAGAGAGATGGGGGAGAGAGAGGTTTTCCTGTTGAATATTCAGTGTTTCCTCTCATTAAGACAGTGGAGGTAATGAATTCATCAGACTAAAGCTGCAAACCTCCTATCCCTGTAGTGCACTACTTTGGACCAGAGCATATAGGACACAGTTCAAAAGAAGTGCACTTTATATGGAACAGGCTGCCACTTGGTTCATAGCCTCAGTCTCCACCAATCAGAACCATTCCATTTGGTTCATAGCCTCAGTTTCCACCAATCAGAACCATTCCATTTGGTTCATAGCCTCAGTCACCACCAATCAAATCAAATCAAATCAAATGTATTTATATAGCCCTTCGTACATCAGCTGATATCTCAAAGTGCTGTACAGAAACCCAGCCTAAAACCCCAAACAGCAAGCAATGCAGGTGTAGAAGCACGGTGGCTAGGAAAAACTCCCTAGAAAAGCCAAAACCTAGGAAGAAACCTAGAGAGGAACCAGGCTATGTGGGGTGGCTAGTCCTCTTCTGGCTGTGCCGGGTGGAGATTATAACAGAACATGGCCAAGATGTTCAAATGTTCATAAATGACCAGCATGGTCAAATAATAATAAGGCAGAACAGTTGAAAGTGGAGCAGCAGCACGGCCAGGTGTACTGGGGACAGCAAGGAGTCATCATGTCAGGTAGTCCTGAGGCATGGTCCTAGGGCTCAGGTCCTCCGAGAGAGAGAATGAAAGAGAGAAGGAGAGAATTAGAGAACGCACACTTAGATTCACACAGGACACCGAATAGGACAGGATAAGTACTCCATAAAACAAACTGACCCTAGCCCCCCGACACATAAACTACTGCAGCATAAATACTGGAGGCTGAGACAGGAGGGGTCAGGAGACACTGTGGACCCATCCAATCAGAACCATTCCGTTTGAGTCATAGCCTCAGTCTCCACCAATCAGGACCATTCCAGTCACTCTCTAAAACCGCTCTGTTAGCACGTTATGCTAATAGCTTTATGCTAATAGCTTTTTTGATAATATCTAAGTGTATTTTCTTTGGCCCAGTGTCTAAATAGCTACACGTCTGCTCTGTGGACACAAAAGGGTTCTGAACATTTCATGATTGTTAAAGTTCCGGGAAGGTGAATATTTTTGAACGTTGTGATGTGAAGATGTGCACTAAGTGCACTATAAAATGAATATGGCGACATTTGGGATTCAGTCTTGGTCGGTCTGTCATGTTTCTACAACTGGCCCCTATAAAGTAGCTACGGAAACGTAGTGAGTCTCATTATTTTGGCCCGTCTTTGTGTCTAGGCTGACCGGAGACCAGTGCACGGGTGGTCTAAGGTCAGGGCTGTGACATCATCAACCCCTTCTGAAGTCCATTCTTCCATTCTGCTCCACAGAGAGACACAGGAGGAACGGGAGACATTTTGTAAAGTTTTTTTTTTTGTCTTCTTGGTACACAATGGCTCTTCAAGTGGCTAAATCTCTAACTTCCTTTCCTTTATGCAGATCTGTAAGTGTCCTGTAGGAACACAATATAATTATCACACTCCCCCTCCTCCTCCTCTCTTTCCTGTAGGAACACAGTATAATTATCACTCACTCCTCTCCCCTGCCACAGCCCCTCGCCTCTCCTCTCCCTGCCACAGCCCCTCACCTCTCCTCTCCCTGCCACAGCCCCTCACCTCTCCTCTCCCTGCCACAGCCCCTCGCCTCTCCTCTCCTCTCCCTGCCACAGCCCCTCGCCTCTCCTTTCCCTGCCACAGCCCCTCGCCTCTCCTCTCCCTGCCACAGCCCCTCGCCTCTCCTCTCCCTGCCACAGCCCCTCGCCTCTCCTTTCCCTGCCACAGCCCCTCACCTCTCCTCTCCTCTCCCTGCCACAGCCCCTCGCCTCTCCTCTCCCTGCCACAGCCCCTCACCTCTCCTCTCCTCTCCCTGCCACAGCCCCTCGCCTCTCCTTTCCCTGCCACAGCCCCTCGCCTCTCCTCTCCCTGCCACAGCCCCTCGCCTCTCCTCTCCCTGCCACAGCCCCTCGCCTCGCCTCTCCCTGCCACAGCCCCTCGCCTCTCCTCTCCCTGCCACAGCCCTCTCCCTGCCACAGCCCCTCGCCCTCCTCTCCCTGCCACAGCCCCTTCGCCTCCCCTCTCCCTGCCACAGCCCCCTCGCCTCCCCTCTCCCTGCCACAGCCCCTCGCCGCTCCTCTCCCTGCCACAGCCCCTCCCCTCTCCTCTCCCTGCCACATCCCCTTCGCCTCCCCTCTCCCTGCCACAGCCCCTCGCCGCTCCTCTCCCTGCCACAGCCCCTCCCCTCTCCTCTCCCTGCCACAGCCCCTCGCCTCCCCTCTCCCTGCCACAGCCCCTCACCTCTCCTCTCCCCTGCCACAGCCCCTCGCCTCTCCTCTCGCTTGCCACAGCCCCTCGCCTCCTCTCCTCTCCCCTGCCACAGCCCCTCGCCTCCTCTCCTCTCCCCTTCGCTCTATGTTGTCTGGCCTGGCTGAGGCTTCTCTCTGCTGTGTGTACTGTGGAGGTTTGTGGCTTAACCCTCTAAACCCATCCACTTCAACGGTGTACACACTGGGATTGAAGGAGTGCTGTTATTAGCTAGGAGGGATTGAAGGAGTGCTGTAATTGGCCTGGAGGGTATCCTGGTCCTCTGTTTCTGGGGTGAACCAGCTGCAAGACTGCAGCGCTAGCTGGGGAACTGAAGAGTGATAATGAAGGCAGGACCTCGTTGGAGATGCATCCAGGGACTGGTGGGCCTTGGACTAGTCCACCTGGAAGGGAGAGGGGTGAGAGGATTAGGGAGATGGGGGGGACGACTTCAGAGTAAAGAGGGGTGAGAGGATTAGGGAGTTGGAGGGGGTGGAGGATTAGGGAGATTCAAGAGGGGTGAGAGGATTGGGAGATGGGAGATGGGGGGTGAGTGGAGGAGCAGCTTCAGAGTAAAAAGAAGGGTGAGAGGATTAGGGTGGAGATAGGGAGATGGCGGGGGGTGAGTGGAGGGCAGCTTCAGAGTAAAGAGGGTGAGAGGATTAAGATGGGGGGTGGGGAGGAGCTTCAGAGTAAAGAGGGGTGAGAGAGGGGGAGGGAGAGGAAGAGGGGAAGCTTCAGCCTTGTACACACCAGGTACTCCTAATTAGGAAAAAAGAGTGACTCATTCCTGGTGATTAGGAGCTGCTTTGCTGTATATTAATATATATACACACACACACACACACACACTCTCTTGCCTGTCTGTCTGCTTGTCTAAATCCCGTTCTGCCTGCCTGTATATCTGGAAAACACTGTAAGAATCTGTGTCCTGATCGCTAACCACATTAAGCCATTTCAAACTGAGTGTTGTAAAAGTAATCCCTTTTTTTTTAAATGACCACAGCTGTTGGTTTTAATAACGCACCATAGCAGAGTAGTATTATCAAACGGAATAATGATATAAATATCTCAGAGTAACGACCGGTTAAAGCTACAATCGGTGATCTGAAATTAAATATGAAACACATTTAAAGGTTCAAAAAGGGGGAGTTTAGATGTTGGGTCATTTATATATATAGTTCTGTTGACTGGCTCAATTAGCCGTGGCCTGGTAATTCACTGGCCATGGCTGTGCTATTGAACAGGCTCCCTGCCGCACCTACTTCTACAGTAATCATTTGTGGTCAGATTGCGTGTCTTTGCACAGGAGAGTAAACGTTCTCATATTTAATGGTGGGGTTGCCTTTATGAAGGTTACTATTGTTTATTTATGTTCCTAAGCTCATCAATAGCTTCCCTAAGTATAACACAATGATGGAATACTAGGTGTGGTGTAACGACATGTACCTGTACCTTCAGATCCTTATGTTGACCTGGTATAACGGCCTGTACCTTCAGATCCTTATGTTGACCTGGTATAATGGCCTGTACCTGTACCCTCAGATCCTTATGTTGACCTGGTATAACGACATGTACCTTCAGATCCTTATGTTGACCTGGTATAACGGCCTGTACCTGTACCCTCAGATCCTTATGTTGACCTGGTATAACGACATGTACCTTCAGATCCTTATGTTGACCTGGTATAACGGCCTGTACCTGTACCCTCAGATCCTTATGTTGACCTGGTATAACGACATGTACCTTCAGATCCTTATGTTGACCTGGTATAACGGCCTGTACCTTCAGATCCTTATGTTGATCTGGTATAACGGCCTGTACCTTCAGATCCTTATGTTGATCTGGTATAACGGCCTGTACCTTCAGATCCTTATGTTGATCTGGTATAACGGCCTGTACCTTCAGATCCTTATGTTGATCTGGTATAACGGCCTGTACCTTCAGATCCTTATGTTGACCTGGTATAACGGCCTGTACCTTCAGATCCTTATGTTGACCTGGTATAACGGCCTGTACCTTCAGATCCTTATGTTGACCTGGTATAACGGCCTGTACCTTCAGATCCTTATGTTGACCTGGTATAACGGCCTGTACCTTCAGATCCTTATGTTGACCTGGTATAACGGCCTGTACCTTCAGATCCTTATGTTGACCTGGTATAACGGCCTGTACCTTCAGATCCTTATGTTGATCTGGTATAACGGCCTGTACCTTCAGATCCTTATGTTGACCTGGTATAACGGCCTGTACCTTCAGATCCTTATGTTGATCTGGTATAACGGCCTGTACCTTCAGATCCTTATGTTGATCTGGTATAACGGCCTGTACCTGTACCCTCAGATCCTTATGTTGACCTGGTATAACGACATGTACCTTCAGATCCTTATGTTGACCTGGTATAACGGCCTGTACCTTCAGATCCTTATGTTGACCTGGTATAACGGCCTGTACCTTCAGATCCTTATGTTGACCTGGTATAACGGCCTGTACCTTCAGATCCTTATGTTGACCTGGTATAACGGCCTGTACCTTCAGATCCTTATGTTGACCTGGTATAACGGCCTGTACCTTCAGATCCATCATAGCACCAACCTCACCCCAACACAGCCCCTCTTCCTGCATCTTTCCATCAGGTTTGTTGAATATATTCTGAACCATTGATTTTTTTTCACTCTTCCTCTGTTCCGGTTCAAACACCCAACAAGTACCAGTTTACATCCTTCAGAAAAGTTTACAGATCCCTTGCACATTTTATTATTTTAAAGCCTTATTCTAAAACTGATTAAATATTTTTTCCTCTCATAAATCTACACACAATAGTCCATAATGACAAAGCAAAAACACATTTTTGCAAAAAAAAAAACGAAATATGACATTTACATAAGCATTCAGAACCTTGACTCAGTACTTTGTTGAAGCACCTTTGGCAGTGATTACAGCCTCACGTCTTCTTTGGTATGACTCTACAAGCTTCGCACACATGTATTTGGGGAGTTTTGTTACGGGATTCTTCTGGTGAAAGAGAGGAGGACCAAAACGGTAGTCTGCTCTACTGTAGACCGCTCTACGGTAGTCTGCTCTATGGTAGACCGCTCTACGGTAGTCTGCTCTACTGTAGCCTGCTCTACAGTAGTCTGCTTTACTGTAGTCTGCTCTACAGTAGTCTGCTCTACATAGGTCTGTTCTACGGTAGTCTGCTCTACAGTAGCCTGCTCTACAGTAGTCTGTTCTACAGTAGTCTGCTCTACAGTAGTCTGCTCTACAGTAGCCTGTTCTACAGTAGTCTGCTCTACAGTAGTCTGCTCTACAGAAGTATTCTCTACAG
Organism: Oncorhynchus tshawytscha; assembly: GCF_018296145.1. NCBI lineage: Eukaryota > Metazoa > Chordata > Actinopteri > Salmoniformes > Salmonidae > Oncorhynchus > Oncorhynchus tshawytscha. Next base: position 50,510,138 of record NC_056454.1, read on the forward strand.
TAGCCTGTTCTGCAGTAGCCTGTTCTGCAGTCAGTATCAACTTTCTGTGGGCTCGTGGAAGCTGCTCTAGACATCGGGATCTAAGCAATCCGATTGGCCAGCGGTAAGCTATCCGATTGGCCAGCGATAAGCTATCCGATTGGCCAGCGGTTAGCTATCCGTTTGGCCAGCGGTCACCTATCCGATTGGGCAGCAGTCAGCCTACAGGTGTACCTGATTTAGCTCTCTGTGCCGGCCAGGTAGTTGGAGCTTGTATCTTCAGACAAATAAAGTAGTTCAAAATTGGGAATACTTTGCCTACCTGGCATCCAGGGCAGCCGAATCAAGTGCACCCATCACATTATTGGTGAATAGGCTACAAAAATATAAATATTTTACATTTAAAATAGCCAGCCTTATTGGCTGGGTGACCGAACCTCTTGTACCTTTTGTTTAAGCTTCCGTATAAAATCAGTTAGTTGTGCCATAATGGTTGTAACACTGTCATTTGACCGAATGAGTCTGATCGAGGCAGGCAGACAGCTGCAGCCTTCTTCATTATCCCGGATGAATCCCGGATGACTGTTGATTTCCATAAGTTGTCTGTCCAATATCTCATTCCCCAATGGATGTAAATATAATTTGCTCCTAACAGGGGCTGCTTTCCCCATTTTAGATCTAATATGTGAGTCTCTAAACATTACCAGATGTGGATTTAACTTTTGACCATCAAAATTAATCTGTATGCTTAATTAATTTATTGAAATCACCATTGCATTTGTCTCTGAATGTACTGAAACGGTCTTTAAGGCCCTTGATTAGATTGATGCAATCAGTGATTAATAGAGAGGGGGTCTGGAGGCCCTTCGTTAGGAAATCAGTGATTGATATAGAGGGGGTCTGGAGGCCCTTCGTTGGGAAATCAGTGATTGATATAGAGGGGGTCTGGAGGCCCTTCGTTGGGAAATCAGTAATTAATGTAGAGAGGGGGTCTGGTGGCCCTTCGTTGGGAAATCAGTGAATAATAGAGAGGGGGTCTGGAGGCCCTTCATTGGGAAATCAGTGATTAATAGAGAGGGGTCTGGAGGCCCTTCATTGGGAAATCAGTGATTGATAGAGAGGGGGTCTGGAGGCCCTTCGTTAGGAAATCAGTAATTGATATAGAGGGGGTCTGGAGGCCCTTCGTTAGGAAATCAGTGATGTCAAATAACTTGGCAAACGCAGCGATAGCTACTGTTTACAGCACATGGTATCAGTGCAGAGTGACACGTGCCAGAACCCACACAATATTTTGAAATTGATAAGTTAATTAGGGATAGGCTTCCCGCTAGCGGGACACCTGTCAACGATATCTGGTGAAATTGGAGGGCACGCGCAATTCAAATAAATAATCGTATTATTAAACATTCATGAACCTACAAGTATCTTATATCATTTAAAAGCTTAAAACCTTTCATGGGCAGGCGTTCCGCTAGCGGAAACCCTCGACAACATTCCACTGAAAAGGCAATGCGCGAAATTGAAAAATATTTTTTTGAAATATGTAACTTTCACACATTAATAAGTCCAATGCAGCAAATTAAAAATAAACCTCTTGTCCGATTTCAAAAATGCTTTACAGCGAAAGCACAACATATGATTATGTTAGGTCATAGCCAAGTCAAAAAAACACACAGCCATTTTTCCAGCCAAAGATAGGGGTCACAAAAAGCAGAAATATAGATCAAATGAATCACTAACCTTTTATGATCTTCATCAGATGACACTCATAGGACATCAAGTTACACAATACATGTTTGTTTGTTTTGTTCGATAATGTGCATATTTATATCCAAAAATCTCAGATTACATTGGCGCGTTACGTGCAGTAATGTTTTGATTCCAAAACATCCAGTGATTTTGCAGAAATACTCATAATAAACATTGATAAAAGATACAAGTATTACACATGGAACTTCAGATAGACCTCTCCTTAATGCAACTGCTGTGTCAGATTTTAAAAAACTTTATGGAAAAAGCATAATGTGAGAATGGCGCTCAGAGCCCAATCCAGCCAGAGAAATATCCGCCATTTTGGAGTCAACAGAAGTTAGAAATAACACTATAAATATACTTACCTTTGATGATCTTCATCAGAAGGCACTCCCAGGAATCCTAGTTCGACAATAAATGACTGATTTGTTCCATAAAGTCCATCATTTTTGTCCAAATAGCCACTTGTTGTTAGCGTGTTCAGCCCAGTAATCCATCAAAAACTCGAAAAGTTCCGTTACAGGTCATAGAAACAAGTCAAACGATGTATGGAATCAATCTTTAGGATGTTTTTAACATAAAACATCAATAATGTTCCAACCGGAAAATTCCTATGTGTCTGAAACAAGAAAAGCACTGACACTCTGAGCCACTGGTAAGCGGTCTCATGATCCACTCCTTCACAGCAGAAGCCTGGAGCGTGACATCGTCAGGAGCTTGAGACACTCTGCCAGCTTTGGCCACTGACAGGTTTTTGCCTGCCATATGAGTTCTGGTCTCATTCAAACAGTTTAAAAGCCACAATACCTTCTGGGACAGCAGAAGCCTGTGAAAATGCTTCCCCCTATCCCAAAAGAGTTAAATCCTTGTTTCTAAAGACAATAGGCTTTGAATGTCATATTTTTAACAGCACATGAATGTTTGAAAATCTTTTTTGATAGATAAAATCCTTCTTTATATTCCAAAAAGTCTATTTAGTTGGCGCCATCGATTTCAGTGATCCACTCGTTCAACATGCAGACAAAAAGGAGTCCAAACTTTGTTCAAGTCAAACTACGTTTCTATTCAATCCTCAGGTATCCTAACATGTAAATAATCATTCAATCCTCAGGTATCCTAACATGTAAATAATCTATAATATTTCATACGGAAAGAAGTATGTTCAATAGTACATTTTGTTGCTCAAACTGATTGGGTGGGCCTGGCTCCACGCTCCCCCATATCTCTCTCTCTCTCTCTCTCTCTCTCCTTCTCTCCCCATATCTCTCTCTCTCTCTCTCTCTCTCTCTCTCTCTCTCTCTCCCCCATATCTCTCTCTGTCTCTCTCTCTCTCTCTCTCCTTCTCTCCCCATCTCTCTCTCTCTCTCTCTCTCTCTCTCTCTCTCTCTCTCTCTCTCTCTCTCTCTCTCTCTCTCTCTCTCTCTCTCTCCTCTCTCCCCATCCCCCATATCTCTCTCTCTCTCTCTCTCTCTCTCTCTCTCTCTCTCTCTCTCTCTCTCTCTCTCTCTCTCTCTCTCTCTCTCTCTCTCTCTCTCTCTCTCTCTCTCCCCATCTATCTCTCTCTCTCTCTCTCTCTCTCTCTCTCTCTCTGTCTCTCTCTCTCTCTCTCTCTCTCTCTCTCTCTCTCTCTCTCTCTCTCTCTCTCTCTCTCTCTCTCTCTCCCCCCATATCTCTCTCTGTCTCTCTCTCTCTCTCTCTCTCCTTCTCTCCCCCATATCTCTCTCTCTCTCTCTCTCTCTCTCCCTCATATCTCTCTCTCTCTCTCTCTCTCTCTCTCTCTCTCCTTCTCTCCCCATATCTCTCTCTCTGTCTCTCTCTCTCTCTCTCTCTGTCTCTGTCTCTCTCTCTCTCTCTCTCTCTCTCTCTCTCTCTCTCTCTCTCTCTCTCCCCATCTATCTCTCGCTCTCTCACTCTCTCTCTCTTTATGGTTGTCACCTTCAAAGCAGAAGAGTCCCTCCTTACACTGTTTTCTTGGTTATAGGTAGTGACATAGTGATGTGTTTTGAGAAGCTCTCGTTCTCCATACTGCGTGCCCGAGGCAGCCTTCACAATGACAGACTCATTATTGCATTTATGTCTTCTGAACAAATTCCTGTTTTACTCACAGCTTAGTGTCAACATGCTTGTTCAAAGATACGTTGCTTTGGAATGAAAAAGTTATCAACAGTTACCAAGGAAAGCCTGTAGAATTTGCAACAATGTTCACTTTACTTAAAAAATCTCCTGCACCCTTCCTGAAACAGTCCCTTGTATTTTTGTCTTTGTCTATACCTTATTTAGACAATTAGTGAGACAAAGAGTTTGTGAAAATGTTCAGCATGATTGGATCTCTGTAAAACACTGAACTAAAATATAAAACGCAACATCTTAAGTGTTGGTTCCATGTTTCATGAGCTGAAATATAAGATCCCAGAAATGTTCCATACACACAAAAAGCTTATTTCTCTCAAATGTTTTTCACAAATTTGTTTACATCCCTGTTAGTGAGGATTTCTCCTTTGCCAAGATAATCCATCCACCTGACAGGTGTGGCTTATCAAGAAGCCACACCTGTGGAATTAAACAGCATGATCATTACACAGGTGAACCTTGCGCTGGGGCCATAAAAGGCCACTCTAAAATGTTTACGTTTTTTCACACAACAAAATGCCACAGATGTCTCCAAGTTTTGAGGGAGTGCGTAATTGGCATGCTGACTGCAGGAACGTCCACCCATGGCTTTGTCCCCTGCCATTTCATTTGAAATCCATAGATTAAAGACGAATGAAAGACTAATTTTCCGTCACCTAAGGAAATCGTTTAAGGGTGTAACATAGATGCCCCTCTGACATTTCCGTAGGTACGGGTGAAAGACCGGGTAGGTACGGGTTTGAAGACATGTATTGCAGAAAGCATCTCTGGTTACCATGGAGATGAACTGATTCACTGATGCAATGTCTTGTCAAAGAGATCACGTTTATTTTGGGAGATGCCAAATAGAACTCCTACTTCGACATTCAAGACATTGATTCAGACCCCCCTCTATATTAATATATATTAACACATTGATTCAGAAGATAATAAAACTATTATTTTAGTTGGTAATTTTTCTCCATTTCTAGCACGTCAAGCTAACTGACTGAGTTGGTAGCCAGCTAGCTATCTAACCATGGATTCTGCACCTTCCATTGGTGCAGAATAGCCAGCTGGTGAATGTTTTCCTTTTGAAACCAGGGCAGAGGAAAGCAACATTCAACTTCACAAATCCTGACAACATTGATATCCATACTGAATGCTGTTTACATTGATATCCATACTGAATGCCAATAACATTGATATACATAATGAATGCTGATAACATTGATATACATACTGAATGCCGATAACATTGATATCCATACTGAATGCTGAATGCCGATATACCGAATACTGATAACATTGATATCTATACTGAATGCTGATAACATTGATATCTATACTGAATGCTGATAACATTGATATCCATACTGAATGCTGATAACATTGATATACATACTGAATGCTGATAACATTGATATCTATACTGAATGCTGATAACATTGATATATATACTGAATGCCGATAACATTGATATACATACTGAATGCTGAATGCCGAAACTGAATGCTGAATTCTATACTGAATGCTGATAACATTGATATCCATACTGAATGCTGATAACATTGATATCCATACTGAATGCTGATAACATTGATATCCATACTGAATGCTGATAACATTGATATCTATACTGAATGCTGATAACATTGATATCCATACTGAATGCTGATAACATTGATATCTATACTGAATGCTGATAACATTGATATACATACTGAATGCTGATAACATTGATATACATACTGAATGCCGATAACATTTATATCCATACTGAATGCTGAATGCCGATACTGAATGCTGAATGCTGATACTGAATGCTGATAACATTGATATCTATACTGAATGCCGATAACATTGATATACATACTGAATGCTGATAACATTGATATACATACTGAATGCCGATAACATTTATATCCATACTGAATGCTGAATGCCGATACTGAATGCTGAATGCTGATACTGAATGCTGATAACATTGATATCTATACTGAATGCCGATAACATTGATATCCATACTGAATGCTGATAACATTGATATCCATACTGAATGCTGATAACATTGATATACATACTGAATGCTGATAACATTGATATCTATACTGAATGCCGATAACATTGATATACATACTGAATGCTGATAACATTGATATACATACTGAATGCTGATAACATTTATTCCATACTGAATGAATGCCATACTGAATGCTGAATGCTGATACTGAATGCTGATAACATTGGTATCTATACTGAATGCCGATAACATTGATATCCATACTGAATGCCGATAACATTGATATCCATACTGAATGCTGATAACATTGATATCCATACTGAATGCTGATAACATTGATATACATACTGAATGCTGATAACATTGATATCTATACTGAATGCCGATAGCATTGATATACATACTGAATGCTGATAACATTGATATACATACTGAATGCTCGATAACATTTATATCCATACTGAATGCTGAATAACTGAATGCTGAATGCTGATACTGAATGCTGATAACATTGGTATCTATACTGAATGCCGATAACATTGATATATATACTGAATGCCGATAACATTGATATACATACTGAATGCTGATAACATTGATATCCATACTGAATGCTGATAACATTGATATATATACTGAATGCCGATAACATTGATATACATACTGAATGCTGATAACATTTATATCCATACTGAATGCTGAATGCCGATACTGAATGCTGAATTCTGATACTGAATGCTGATAACATTGATATACATACTGAATGCTGATAACATTGATATCCATACTGAATGCTGATAACATTGATATACATACTGAATGCTGATAACATTGATATCTATACTGAATGCCGATAACATTGATATACATACTGAATGCTGATAACATTGATATACATACTGAATGCCGATAACATTTATAACTGAATGCTGAATATACTGAATGCTGAATGCTGATACTGAATGCTGATAACATTGATATCTATACTGAATGCGATAACATTGATATCCATACTGAATGCTGATAACATTGATATCCATACTGAATGCTGATAACATTGATATACATACTGAATGCTGATAACATTGATATCTATACTGAATGCCGATAACATTGATATACATACTGAATGCTGATAACATTGATATACATACTGAATGCTGATAACATTTATATCCATACTGAATGCTGATAACATTGATATACATACTGAATGCCGATAACATTTATATCCATACTGAATGCTGAATGCCGATACTGAATGCTGAATGCTGATACTGAATGCTGATAACATTGATATCTATACTGAATGCTGATAACATTGATATCCATACTGAATGCTGATAACATTGATATCCATACTGAATGCTGATAACATTGATATCTATACTGAATGGGGGATATTTGCCTCAAGATGTTGTGTGAAACTGACTTGAAATTTAAGGAAACATTAAGGGGAAAACATTTCTTAAGAGCTGCTCCTGCATTCTCCGTCTCATTCAAGGTATAGATTTCCTCTCAGGACAGTATTGCTGAGTTGGCACTTGTTATTGACTTGACACACTACATCTCTACATCACTACATCTCTACATCACTACATCTCTTATTTTCTTTATTGATATGTAACCAATTAGAGTTAGAGAGAGAGAGAGAGAGAGAGAGAGAGAGAGAGAGAGAGAGAGAGAGAGAGAGAGAGAGAGAGAGACAGAGAGAGAGAGAGAGAGAGAGAGAGAGAGAGAGAGAGAGAGAGAGAGAGAGAGAGAGAGAGAGAGAGAGAGAGAGGAGAGAGAGGAGAGAGAGAGAGAGAGAGAGGATAGAATGAGAGAGAGAGAGAGAGAGAGAGGGGTAGAATGAGAGAGAGAGAGAGAGAGAGAGAGAGAGAGAGAGAGAGAGAGAGAGAGAGAGAGAGAGAGAGAGAGAGAGGATAGAGAAGAGAGAGAGAGAGAGAGAGAGGTAGAATGAGAGAGAGAGAGAGAGAGAGAGAGAGAGAGAGAGAGAGAGAGAGAGAGAGAGAGAGAGAGAGAGAGAGAGAGAGAGAGAGAGAGAGAGAGAGAGAGAGAGAGAGAGAGGAGAGAGAGAGAGACAGAGAGAGGAGAGAAGAGAGAGAGAGGATAGAAGGAGAGAGAGAGAGAGAGAGAGAGAGAGAGAGAGAGAGAGAGAGAGAGAGAGAGAGAGAGAGAGGGAGAGAGAGAGAGAGAGGAAGGGGTAGAATGAGAGAGAGAGAGAGAGAGAAGGGTAGAATGAGAGAGAGAGAGAGAGAGAAGGGGTAGATGAGAGAGAGAGAGAGAGAGAGAAGGGGTAGAATGAGAGAGAGGGAGAGGAGGATAGAAGAGAGAGAGAGAGAGAGAGAGTGAGAGGGAGAGGATAGAGAGAGAGAGAGAGAGGATAGAGGAGAGAGAGAGGAGAGAAGAGAGAGAGAGGATAGAGGAGAGAGAGAGAGGATAGAAGGAGAGAGAGAGAGAGAGGATAGAAGGAGAGAGAGAGAGAGAGGATAGAAGGAGAGAGAGAGAGAGAGAGAGAGAGAGAGAGAGAGAGAGAGAGAGAGAGACAATAAGTAGACAATAGCATGGCTATATACAGGAAGTAGACAATAACATGGCCATATACAGGAAGTAGACAATAACATGGCCATATACAGGAAGTAGACAATAGCATGGCTATATACAGGAAGTAGACAATAGCATGGCTATATACAGGAAGTGGACAATAGCATGGCTATATACAGGAAGTAGACAATAGCATGGCTATACATAGAAAGTATACAATAACATGGCTATATGCTGGGAAGTACCAGGTAATAACATGGCTATATACAGGAAGTAGACAGAAACATGGCTATATACAGGGAGTACAAGGTAATAAAATGGCTATATACAGGAAGTTCCAGGTAATAACATGGCTATATACAGGAAGTACCAGGTAATAGCATGTATATACAGGAAGTACCAGGTAATAACATGGCTATATACAGGAAGTACCAGGTAATAAGAGGGCTATATACAGGAAGTACCAGGTAATAACATGGCTATATACAGGAAGTTCCAGGTAATAACATGGCTAGATACAGGAAGTACCAGGTAATAACATGGCTAGATACAGGAAGTACCAGGTAATAAGAGGGCCATATACAGGAAGTTCCAGGTAATAACATGGTTATATACAGGAAGAGGGCTATATACAGGAAGTACCAGGTAATAACATGGCTATATACAGGAAGTACCAGGTAATAAGAGGGCTATATACAGGAAGTACCAGGTAATAACATGGCTATATACAGGAAGTTCCAGGTAATAAGAGGGCTATATACAGGAAGTACCAGGTAATAACATGGCTATATACAGGAAGTACCAGGTAATGGGCTATTACAGGAAGTACCAGGTAATAAAAATGCTATATACAGGAAGTTCCTAACATGGCTAGATACAGGAAGTTCTACAAATGTTAAGACAGAATGGTCTTTCTCCATTCTATATTCTACCTTCATTCTACAAATATTGCACACACACACACACACACACACACACACACACACACACACACACACACACACACACACACACACGAGGAGGAGATGACAGGGCAACTCTTCCCTATCTGATTTCCACCATTGTTTTATCTGTTCTGCCCCAAGCATTTCCTCTGTATTCTCACTGCTGTTTGTTACCTTGTGCCATTTTTCTACAGGTTTCTTTGTCATATTATTCTTGGTATACCTTCATCCCAAAATGGCACCTTATACCCTACGTAGTGCACTACATTTGACCAGAGCTGTATGAGCCCTGGTTTGAAGTAGTGCACTACTTAGGGAATAGTGTGCCGTTTGCGACGCACCCATAGTCTAGCCAATGTATTCGATGTAGATGTTGTGGTTGTTTGTTTCGGAGGAGATGTGCTGCTGGGTGAATATGTTTCCTGGTGTTTTCTCCCATTATGCACCACTGCTCACTCATAACAGGGAGGGAGAGAGAGGGGGGGGAGGGAGAGAGAGGGGAGAAAGGGATAGGGGGGGAGAGAGAAAGGGATAGAAAGAGAGGAGAGGGGGAGAGGAGAGAGAGGGAGAGAGAGAGAGGAGAGAGGGAGGGGAGAGAGAGGGGAGAGAGGAGAGAGAGAGAGAGAGAGAGAGAGAGGATGGAGAGAGGGAGAGCAGTGGTTCTGTTGTTCATTCGTTAACAGATGTGTTCATTGATTTACTTCTTTCCACTCTGTTCTTTCTCTCTCCACTATCTCTCTCCCTCCCCTCTCTCTCCCCTCCCCCCTCTCTCTCTCCCCTCCCCTCTATCTCTCCCTCTCTCTCTCCCATCCCATCCCCCCTCTGCCCTCCCTCTCTCTCTCCCTCCCCTCCCTCTCTCTCCCCTCCCCTCTATTTCTCCCCTCCCACCTCTCTCTCTCCTCTCTCTCCCCTCCCCCTATCTCTCCCCTCCCCCTCTCTCTCTCCTCTCCCCTCCCCTCACCACTCTCTCCCCTCCCCTGTCTCTCTCCCCTCCCGTCTCTCCCCTCCCCCTCTCTCTCCCCCCCCCCTCTCTCTCTCCTCTCCCCTCCCCCTCTCTCTCCCCTCCCCTGTCTCTCTCCCCTCTCTCTCTCCCCTCCCCCTCTCTCTCCCCTACCCTCTCTCTCTCTCCTCCTCTCCCTCTCTCCCCTCCCCTCTCTCTTTCCCTCCTCTCTCTCTCCTCTCCCCTCCACCATCTCGCTCCCCTCCCCTATCTCTCCCCTCCCCATTCTCTCCCCTCCCTCTCTCTCTCCCCTCCCCTCTATCTCTCCCCTTCCCCTCTCTCTCCCCTCCCCCCTCTCTCTCCCTCCCTCCCTCCCTCTCTCTCTCTCTCTCTCTCTCTCTCCCTCCCCCTCACCCCCTCCCCCTCTCTCTCCCCTCCCCCTCATTCTCTCTCCCTCCTAGACCCAGGGTCTCGAGTTTGGAGGGTACTATGGTGTTAAATGCTGAGCTGTAGTCAATAAACAGCATTCTTACATAGGTATTCCAGGTGCGATAGGGCAGTGTGCAGTGTGACGGCGATTGCGTCGTCTATGGACCTATTGGGGTTGTAAGCAAATTTGATTGGGTCTAGGGTGTCAGGTAAGGTGGAGGTGATATGATCCTTGACTAGTCTCTTATACAACCAGCATGTCCAGAGACACAACCTCTCTCATCATCACCCAGTGCCTGGGCTTACCCCCGCTGTACCCGCAACCCACCATACCCCTGTCTGCGCACTATGCCCTGAATATATTCTACCATGCCCAGAAACCTGCTCCTCTTTTTCTCTGTCCCCAACGCTCTAGGCGACCAGTTTTGATAGCCTTTAGCCACACCCTCATACTACTCCTTCTCTGTTCCGCGGGTGATGTGGAGGTAAACCCAGGCCCTGCATGTCCCCAGGCACCCTCATTTGTTGACTTCTGTGATCGAAAAAGCCTTGGTTTCATGCATGTCAACATCAGAAGCCTCCTCCCTAAGTTTGTTTTACTCACTGCTCTAGCACACTCTGCTAACCCTGATGTCCGTGCTGTGTCTGAATCCTGGCTCAGGAAGGCCACCAAAAATTCAGAGATTTCCATACCCAACTATAACATCTTCCGTCAAGATAGAACTGCTAAAGGGGAGGAGTTGCAGTCTACTGCAGAGATAGCCTGCAAAGTAATGTCATACTTTCCAGGTCCATACCCAAACAGTTCGAACTACTAATTTTGAAAATTACTCTCTCCAGAAATAAGTCTCTCACTGTTGCCGCCTGCTACCGACCCCCTCAGCTCCCAGCTGTGCCCTGGACACCATTTGTGAATTGATCGCCCCCCATCTAGCCTCAGACTTTGTTCTGTTAGGTGACCTAAACTGGGATATGCTTAACACCCCGCCAGTCCTACAATCTAAGCTAGATGCCCTCAATCTCACACAAATCATCAAGGAACCCACCAGGTACAACCCTAACTCTGTAAGCAAGGGCACCCTCATAGACGTCATCCTGACCAACTGGCCCTCCAAATACACCTCCGATGTCTTCAACCAGGATCTCAGCGATCACTGCCTCATTGCCTGTGTCCTCCCTAAAACACTTCTGTGAGCAGGCCTTTCTAATCGACCTGGCCCGGGTATCCTGGAAGGACATTGACCTCATCCCGTCAGTTGAGGATGCCTGGTCATTCTTTAAAAGTAACTTCCTTACCATTTTAGATAAGCATGCTCCGTTCAAAAAATGCAGAACTAAGAACAGATACAGTCCTTGGTTCACCCCAGACCTGACTGCCCTCGACCAGCACAAAAACATCCTGTGGCGGACTGCAATAGCATCGAATAGTCCCCGGGATATGCAACTGTTCAGGGAAGTCCGGAACCAATACACGCAGTCAGTCAGGAAAGCTAAGGCCAGCTTCTTCAGGCAGAAGTTTGCATCCTGTAGCTCCAACTCCAAAAGTTCTGGGACACTGTGAAGTCCATGGAGAACAAGAGCACCTCCTCCCAGCTGCCCACTGCACTGAGGCTAGGTAACACGGTCACCACCGATAAATCCATGATTATCGAAAACTTCAATAAGCATTTCTCAACAGCTGGCCATGCCTTCCGCCTGGCTACTCCAACCTCGGCCAACAGCTCTGCCCCCGGCAGCTCCTCGCCCAAGCCTCTCCAGGTTCTCCTTTACCCAAATCCAGATAGCAGATGTTCTGAAAGTGCTGCAAAACCTGGACCCGTACAAATCAGCTGGGCTTGACAATCTGGACCCCTATTTCTGAAACTTTCCGCCGCCATTGTCGCAACCCCTATTACCAGCCTGTTCAACCTCTCTTTCATATCGTCTGAGATCCCCAAGGATTGAAAGCTGCCGCAGTCATCCCCCTCTTCAAAGGGGGAGACACCCTGGACCCAAACTGTTACAGACCTATATCCATCCTGCCCTGCCTATCTAAGGTCTTCGAAAGCCAAGTCAACAAACAGGTCACTGACCATCTCGAATCCCACCGTACCTTCTCCGCTGTGCAATCTGGTTTCCGAGCCGGTCACGGGTGCACCTCAGCAACACTCAAGGTACTAAACGATATCATAACCGCCATCGATAAAAGACAGTACTGTGCAGCCGTCTTCATTGACCTTGCCAAGGCTTTCGACTCTGTCAATCACCATATTCTTATCGGCAGACTCAGTAGCCTCGGTTTTTCGGATGACTGCCTTGCCTGGTTCACCAATTACTTTGCAGACAGAGTTCAGTGTGTCAAATCGGAGGGCATGCTGTCCGGTCCTCTGGCAGTCTCTATGGGGGTGCCACAGGGTTCAATTCTCGGGCCGACTCTTTTCTCTGTGTATATCAATGATGTTGCTCTTGCTGCGGGCGATTCCCTGATCCAGCTCTACGCAGACGACACCATTCTATATACTTTCGGCCCGTCATTGGACACTGTGCTATCTAACCTCCAAACAAGCTTCAATGCCATACAAAATCAAATCAAATCAAATCAAATCAAATGCAACACTCCTTCCGTGGCCTCCAACTCCAACTGCTCTTAAACGCTAGTAAAACCAAATGCATGCTTTTCAACCGATCGCTGCCTGCACCCGCATGCCCGACTAGCATCACCACCCTGGATGGTTCCGACCTTGAATATGTGGACATCTATAAGTACCTAGGTGTCTGGCTAGACTGCAAACTCTCCTTCCAGACTCATATCAAACATCTCCAATCAAAAATCAAATCAAGAGTCGGCTTTCTATTCCGCAACAAAGCCTCCTTCACTCACGCCGCCAAGCTTACCCTAGTAAAACTGACTATCCTTCCGATCCTCGACTTCGGCGATGTCATCTACAAAATGGCTTCCAACACTCTACTCAGCAAACTGGATGCAGTCTATCACAGTGCCATCCGTTTTGTCACTAAAGCACCTTATACCACCCACCACTGCGACCTGTATGCTCTGGTCGGCTGGCCCTCGTTACATATTCGTCGCCAGACCCACTGGCTCCAGGTCATCTACAAGTCCATGCTAGGTAAAGCTCCACCTTATCTCAGCTCACTGGTCACGATGGCAACACCCATCCGTAGCACGCGCTCCAGCAGGTGTATCTCACTGATCATCCCTAAAGCCAACACCTCATTTGGCCGCCTTTCGTTCCAGTACTCTGCTGCCTGTGACTGGAACGAATTGCAAAAATCGCTGAAGTTGGAGACTTTTATCTCCCTCACCAACTTCAAACATCAGCTATCTGAGCAGCTAACCGATCGCTGCTGCTGTACATAGTCTATTGGTAAATAGCCCACCCATTTTCACCTACCTCATCCCCATACTGTTTTTATTTATTTACATGCTCTTTTGCACACCAATATCTCTACCTGTACATGACCATCTGATCATTTATCACTCCAGTGTTAATCTGCAAAATTGTAATTATTCGCCTACCTCCTCATGCCTTTTGCACACATTGTATATAGACTCCCCCCTTTGTTTTCTACTGTGTTATTGACTTGTTAATTGTTTATTCCATGTGTAACTCTGTGTTGTCTGCTCACACTGCTATGCTTTATCTTGGCCAGGTCGCAGTTGCAAATGAGAACTTGTTCTCAACTGGCCTACCTGGTTAAATAAAGGTGAAATAAAAAAATAAAAAAAATAAATAGCACTTCATGATGACAGAAGTGATAGTAATTTAGTTCAGTTACCTTTTGTCACGTTCTTTCAAAATCGAACCCAGAAGGAGACCAGGACAAGGAGAGTAGGAAGAAGGTGAGTATTTATTTACAAGTGAATGTGAATGGGTAGATATATCCAGGTGGCGTAGCGGGCAGCGGTGGTGAGTTGATGGGAGTAAATAGGTGGATCCAATGGGGAAGCGGAATCCTCCTCCGACCAGGCGGGAATGGGGCAAATGATCCGGGTGAGTAACTGAAGACAGAACAAACGGAGGTAAGTTTAAGGCAAGCAATACGTAAAAAACAACAAAACAAATTCTATCCAACTTGAGGCTGATACTATGGCACAACATACTGTTCATGGCTAATGATCCGGCAGGGAATGGATGTCAGGTCAGAGCTTTTGAAGGGGAGAGGTGATGATCAGGACAGGTGTGCAGATTACTGATGGGATACAGGTGCAGGTGAACATCGATCTCCCAACAAGCTAATTCGCCCGGCAACCAGACAGGGTGCGTTCCAGGACACCGGAAACACACTCCAGGACAGAAACACAGGCAAACACAGACTCAGGAAGCGGGATTCGTGACACCTTTGCTTTCTGGGTACAGGAACAATGGTGGCCACCTTGAAGTATGTGGGGACAACAGACTGGGATAGGGATTGATTGAATATGTCTGTCAACACACCAGCCAGCTGGTCTGCACTTGCTCTGAGGAAGTGGCTAGGGATGCCGGCAGCCTTGCGAGAGTTAACGCGTTTAAATGTTTTACTCAAGTTGGCCACAGTGAAGGAGAGCCCACAGGTTTTGGTAGCGGGCCGTGTCAGTGGCACTGTATTGTCCTCAAAGCGAGCAAAGAAGTTGTTTAATATGTCTGGGAGCAAGAGGTCGATGTCCGCAACAGGGCTGGTTTTCTTTTTGTAATCAGTGATTGACTGTAGACCCTGCCACATATGTCACATGTTTGAGCCATTGAATTGCGACTCTACTTGTCTCTATACTGACACTTTGCTTGTTTGATTTCCTTGCGGAGGGAATAGCTACACTGTTTGTATTCGGTCATGTTTCCAGTCGCCTTGCCCTGATTAAAAGGGGGGGTTCGCGCTTTCAGTTTTGCGCTGCTGCCATCAATCCACGGTTTCTGGTTAGGGAAGGTTTTAATAGTCACAGTGGGCACAAAATCACTGATGCACTTGCTAATAGACCCGCTCTCCGAGTTAGCGTATACATCAATGTTGTTGTCATGATCGAAGCAATCTTGAAACTGGGTGGCTGTACCAACTCTGACAACATATCCCGAGTGAGCCATGTTTCCGTGAAACAGAGAATGTTACAATCTCTGATGTCTCTCTGGAAGGCAACTCGTGCCCTAATTTCGTCCACGTTGTTGCCTAGAGACAGGATATTAGCGAGTAATATGCTCGGAAGCGGTGGATGTTGTGGTCGCCTTCTAAGTCTAACTAGTAGGCCACTCCGTCTGCCTATCCTGCGGCGACCACGTTGTTTTGGGTCGGCCTCTGGGATAAGATACCATGTACAGGGTGGAGGTCCGGACAAAGGATTCGCTTCGGGAAATACACGTCACGTGCAGGCCACAGACAGGCCACAGACAAGCCACAGACAGGCCAGAGACATGCCAAAGACAGGCCACAGACATGCCACAGACAGGCCACAGACAGGCCACAGACATGCCAAAGACAGGCCACAGACAGGCTATATACATGTCACAGACATGCCACAGACAGGCCACAGACATGCTATATACAGGCCACAGACATGCCACAGACAGGCCACAGACATGCCACAGACATGCCACAGACAGGCCACAGACATGCCACAGACATGCCACAGACAGGCCACATACATGCTATATACAGGCCACAGACAGGCCACAGACATGCTATGTACAGGCCACAGACAGGCCACCGACATGCCACATACATGCCACAGACAGGCCACAGACATGCCACAGACAGGCCACAGGCATGCCACAGACATGCTATGTACAGGCCACAGACATGCCACAGACAGGCCACAGGCATGCCACGGACATGCTATGTACAGGCCACAGACAGGCCACCGACATGCCACAGACAGGCCACAGATATGCCACAGACATGCCACAGACAGGCCACAGATATGCCACAGACATGCCACAGACAGGCCACAGACATGCCAAAGACAGGCCACAGACAGGCCACAGACATGCCAAAGACAGGCCACAGACAGGCCACATACATGCTATATACAGGCCACAGACAGGCCACAGACATGCCACAGACAGGCCACAGACAGGCCACAGACAGGCCACAGACATGCCACAGACAGGCCACAGACATGCCACAGACAGGCCACAGACATGCCACAGACAGGCCACAGACATGCCACAGACAGGCCACAGACATGCCACAGACAGGCCACCGACATGCTATATACAGGCCACAGACATGCCACAGACAGGCCACAGGCATGCCACAGACAGGCCACAGACATGCTATATACAGGCCACAGACAGGCCACAGACATGCTATGTACAGGCCACAGACAGGCCACCGACATGCCACATACATGCCACAGACAGGCCACAGACATGCTATATACAGGCCACAGACAGGCCACAGACATGCCACAGACAGGCCACAGACATGCCACAGACAGGCCACAGACAAGCCACAGACAAGCCACAGACAGGACACAGACATGTCACAGACATGCCACAGACAGGCCACAGACATGCCACAGGCAGGCCACAGACATGCCACAGACAGGCCACATACATGCTATATACAGTCCACAGACAGGCCACAGACATGCCACAGACAGGCCACAGGCATGCCACAGACAGGCCACAGACCGGCCAGAGACAGGCCACAGACCGGCCACAGACAGGCCACATACATGCCACAGACATGCCACAGACAGGCCACAGACATGCCACAGGCAGGCCACAGACATGCTATATACAGGCCACAGACAGGCCACAGACAGGCCACAGACAGGCCACAAACCGACCACAGACAGGCCACATACATGCCACAGACATGCCACAGACAGGCCACAGACATGCCACAGACAGGCCACAGACATGCTGTATACAGGCCACAGACAGGCCACAGACAGGCCACAGACATGCTATGTACAGGCCACAGACAGGCCACAGACATGCTATATACAGGCCACAGACAGGCCACAGACATGCTATGTACAGGCCACAGACAGGCCACCGACATGCCACATACATGCCACAGACAGGCCACAGACATGCTATATACAGGCCACAGACATGCCACAGACAGGCCACATACATGCCACAGACAGGCCACAGACAAGCCACAGACAAGCCACAGACAGGCCACAGACATGTCACAGACATGCCACAGACAGGCCACAGGCATGCCACAGACAGGCCGCACACCGGCCACAGACAGGCCACAGACCGACCACAGACAGGCTACATACATGCCACAGACATGCCACAGACAGGCCACAGACGGGCCACAGACATGCCACAGACAGGCCACAGGCATGCTATATACAGGCCACAGACAGGCCACAGACAGGCCACCGACATGCTATGTACAGGCCACAGACAGGCCACCGACATGCCACAGACATGCCACAGACAGGCCACAGACATGCTATATACAGGCCACAGACAGACAATGAGGAACTTGAAGCTGTCGACCCGCTCAACTACAGCCCCGTCAATGTGAATGAATGGTGTGCTCAACCCTCCGTTTCCTGTTGTTCACGATCAGCATAGAAAAAATGAAGAATAGAATGAGAGAGTGAGAGAGTGAGAGAGCGAGAGAGAGAGACAGAGAGAGAGAGAGCAATGTGCCAGTAGACATCCCATCTGAGGTGAAAGGTGACAGAACTAGAGAGGTGTTTGTCAGACCAGGAGACATCCCATCTGAGGTGAAAGATGACAGAACTAGAGAGGTGTTTGTCAGACCAGGAGACATCCCCCCCCCCAAAAAAAAATTTCTCGCATAATCGTCTGTAGCATCCGAATGGTTTGGCCTACAAACTAGAGATGAGACTCTCACGAACATGATTGTGTTCTCCGTTGTGCTCTTACGACCCCCACAAGCGTCTTGGGATTCGTCTGAACAGTATGGGCTCCACACTACCTCTGTTGTGCTCTACGACGCCCACAGACTTCACAAGACTCGTCTGAAGGTCCCCTGGAAGTATAGCTCAGTTGGTAGAGCACGGCTCTTCCAGGGTTGTGGGTCTGTCGTTCCATGTAGTAAATCTCTTATTCAATGTATTTCTATGGACTAACAGCAATAGAGACACTTTTTTTCGCCCCCCATCAAATATTTTTTTTACAAAAATAATTATTTAAAATTCAAAAATCAAATAGCAAAATGATCCTTGGTATGACCTTCTTAAAATAATTCCGTATGGCTTTAGTAGTAACCGTTGTCTAGCAATAAAGACACTCATAAACATTTCACGGAACCTCCCCGACAGCTGCTGAAAATATTACTCTTCTTCATCGGCGCTTCAAGAAGATATTTAGTAAAACGGAGTTCAGGCAGCTCACCGGAGTTCAGGCAGCTCACCGGAGTTCAGGCAGCTCACCGGAGTTCAGGCAGCTCACCGGAGTTCAGGCAGCTCACCGGAGTTCAGGCAGCTCACCGGAGTTCAGGCAGCTCACCGGAGTTCAGGCAGCTCACTGGAGTTCAGGCAGCTCACCGGAGTTCAGGCAGCTCACCG
Source organism: Oncorhynchus tshawytscha (assembly GCF_018296145.1). Classification (NCBI taxonomy): domain Eukaryota; kingdom Metazoa; phylum Chordata; class Actinopteri; order Salmoniformes; family Salmonidae; genus Oncorhynchus; species Oncorhynchus tshawytscha. The sequence goes on from NC_056454.1 coordinate 50,529,334, forward strand.
GACTTCAGGCAGCTCACCGGAGTTCAGGCAGCTCATCCGACGATGACAAGGTCGGTGCAATTTAAAAATGTATTATTATTATATATTATCTTGGAATGCCCACATGTTGTCAAACTCCCTCTGACTGCTCTGTCCTGTTGAGAGTAGTGTTTTTGTACCGTCCAAAGCACCTGCTTCCTCTCTCCAATGACCCTTTACAAAACACTTCAGTCTGGCAGATTAGTCATTATTAATCAGCTCAAACATTGTGAGGAGATTTAAAAACAATCTTTGATCTATTTTGACTATAGTATTGTGTAGTCTGTAGCCCCCCCCATGCGCCCCCCCACCCCCGCCCGCTAAAAAAAATCCTTCAGTCATATGAAATGAAATACCCCCTACACTTTGATATTATAGAGAGGCAGATTAGGAATGCTCAGTAAATGGACTAGTTAGTGTACTTAAAAAGACACCACCTCCTTCATTACTCTGTGTGTCTCTCAGCTGAGGCTTCTGAAGAATCTTGTCCGAGGATGAATAGAAGGCTGGGAGTAGAACAAGCTGTCTCTCTGGTATCTCAAACCCTATTCTCTGTGTACAGTAGCGACCACGTGTCGACCAAGTCCCCATTAGGACTCTGATCAAAAGGTTGGACCCTTAATAGGGTGTCATTTGGAATGCGTGGTACGTCTCGTTCTCCGCTGTGTCTCCGTCTGGTGTTGTACTGTCTAACCCATCCTGTACACCTGTCTCTCTGTCTGAGGTAAGTGTTGTACAGGTGTTGTACTGTCTAACCCATCCTGTACACCTGTCTCTGTGTCTGAGGTAAGTGTTGTACAGGTGTTGTACTGTCTAACCCATCCTGTACACCTGTCTCTCTGTCTGAGGTAAGTGTTGTACAGGTGTTGTACTGTCTAACCCATCCTGTACACCTGTCTCTGTGTATCAGGCGTGAGGCCAGGTGTGCAGAGCTGCGAGAGCCTCCGGCCAGAGAAACGAAAAACGTCACCTTCCCTCTATACTCTACATACTGCACCTTCCCTCTATACTCTACATACTGCACCTTCCCTCTATACTCTACATACTGCACCTTCCCTCTATACTCTACATACTGCACCTTCCCTCTATTCCAACATTCCCCTTCTTTCAACATGTTCTGTGCTAGCTCTATGCTAATTCTATGCTAGCTCTATGCTAGCTCTATGCTAGCCTTATGCTAGTTCTATGCTAGCTCTATGCTAGCTCTATGCTAGTTCTATGCTAGCTCTATGCTAGCTCTATGCTAGCTCTATGCTAGCTCTATGAATCTCTTTGAGAGGTGTACAGTCCTGCTCTATCATCCACCCATTTCCTTGTTTTTATATTTCCATTGCTGAGTGAGGGGTGTGAGGGGAGTGAGGGGAATGAGAAGAGTGAGAAGAGTGAGGGGAGTGAGACAGAGAGAGAGAAAGGAGTGAGAGAGACAGAGACAGAGAGAGAGACAGGGAGAGAGACAGAGAGAGAGAGAGAGAGACAGAGAGAGAGAGAGAGACAGAGAGAGAGACAGAGAGAGAGACAGAGAGAGAGACAGAGACAGAGAGAGAGACAGAGACAGAGACAGAGAGAGAGAGAGAGAGAGAGAGAGAGAGAGAGAGAGAGAGAGAGAGAGAGAGAGAGAGAGAGAGAGAGAGACAGAGAGAGATAGACCGAGAGAGAGAAAGAGACAGAGAGAGAGACAGAGAGAGAGAGGGGAGAGAGAGAGAGAGAGAGAGAGACAGAGAGAGAGACAGAGAGAGAGAGAGAGAGGGAGAGATAGGCCGCTGTGTAACTCTCCTAATAAGTCCAACGAGGTGGTATGATGATTTTTTTCTCTCTCTCTTCTAAGGTGCCAAACCAACTGATTTATATCCAAAGAGATTTGTCAGAGCTCCACTGTGTCATTCTAAGAATAATTTCTGAGGCATTTCTCCATCATAGATGTACTGATTCTGTTGTTTTACCTCTATTACCCAGACCATCTATAACAGCTGGAGCCTTTACACACTACAAGGTACCGAGTATATTGATGTATTCCTGTATTTCAGAAGGTATTTTAGCCTGGCTTTGGGTTCATTTCTTTGCTATTTGGTTGATCTAGCTGAGACGTGTGTGTGTGTGTGTGTTGTGTGTGTGTGTGTGTGTTGTGTGTGTGTGTGTGTGTGTGTGTGTGTGTGTGTGTGTGTGTGTGTGTGTGTGTGTGTGTGTGTGTGTGTGTGTGTGTGTGTGTGTGTGTGTGTGTGTGTGTGTGTGTGTGTGTGTGTGTGTGTGTGTGTGTGTGTGTGTGTGTGTGTGTGTGTGTGTGTGTGTGTGTGTGTGTGTGTGTGTGTGTGTGTGTGTGTGTGTGTGTGTGTGTGTGTGTGTGTGTGTGTGTGTGTGTGTGTGTGTGTGTGTGTGTGTGTGTGTGTGTGTGTGTGTGTGTGTGTGTGTGTCATCCCATCCTCCCCTTCCTGTACGTTCAGCTACACGTTATAATTCCAGTTAACACAAACAGAGAAAATATAAAATATAATATCTCCTGAAGCAAAGTAGGCAAATCAACCTGTAGGGGAGAACCCCTAGTCTTTGTCTCAGTGTTTTGAAGTACCTCCCCCACTGTAGCCCTGAAGAGGGCCTGCTGCACACTTAAAGTTTCTATAACAACCACAGACCACAGGGCTCTCCTCACCAATTAAAAAATAATCACTGTGGAGAGGAGAAGGGAGATGTGGAGGAGAGAGAAGGGAGATGGTGGAGAGGGGCTGGGGAAGAATTGAGAGTTATAGTCATATGTACCAGGGGTTGGAGATGTAATTGCAGGGTACTAGTCAGCAGCCTGATGGTGGAGGAGAGAGGAGATGAGAGGAGGAAGGCTGAGGGGAGGAGAGAGAGAGAAGAGGTGAGAGGCTGGGGAGATGGAGAGGAGAGAGATGCTGGGAAGATGGAGAGGAGAGATGCTGGGGGATGGATAGGAGAGGAGAGAGATACTGGGGAGATGGAGAGGAGAGAAAATGGAGAGATGGAGAGGAGAGATGATGGAGAGATGGAGAGGAGAGATGCTGACACAGAACTCTGAACAACACAACACATAGAACACTGAACAACATGACACAGAACACTGAACAACATGACACAGAACACTGAACAACACGACACAGAACACTGAACAACATGACACAGAACATTGAACAACATGACACAGAACACTGAACAACATGACACAGAACACTGAACAACATGACACAGAACACTGAACAACATGACACAGAACACTGAACAACATGACACAGAACACTGAACAACATGACACAGAACACTGAACAACATGACACAGAACACTGAACATCACGACACAGAACACTGAACAACACGACACAGAACACTGAACAACACGACACAGAACACTGAACAACACGACACAGAACACTGAACAACACGACACACAGAACACTGAACAACACAACACATAGAACACTGAACAACACAACACATAGAACACTGAACAACACAACACACAGAACACTGAACAACACAACACATAGAACACTGAACAACACAACACACAGAACACTGAACAACATGACACAGAACACTGAACAACATGACACAGAACACTGAACAACATAACACACAGAACACTGAACAACACGACACAGAACACTGAACAACACGACACAGAACACTGAACAACACGACACAGAACACTGAACAACACGACACACAGAACACTGAACAACACAACACATAGAACACTGAACAACACAACACATAGAACACTGAACAACACAACACACAGAACACTGAACAACACAACACATAGAACACTGAACAACACAACACACAGAACACTGAACAACATGACACAGAACACTGAACAACATGACACAGAACACTGAACAACATAACACACAGAACACTGAACAACATAACACACAGAACACTGAACAACATGACACAGAACACTGAACAACATGACACAGAACACTGAACAACATGACACAGAACACTGAACAACACGACACAGAACACTGAACAACACGACACAGAACACTGAACAACACGACATAGAACACTGAACAACACGACACAGAACACTGAACAACACGACACAGAACACTGAACAACACGACACAGAACACTGAACATCACAATACATAGAACACTGAACAACATGACACAGAACACTGAACAACATGACACAGAACACTGAACAACATGACACAGAACACTGAACAACACGACACAGAACACTGAACAACATGACATAGAACACTGAACAACACGACACAGAACACTGAACAACACGACACAGAACACTGAACAACATGACACAGAACACTGAACAACATGACACAGAACACTGAACAACACGACACAGAACACTGAACAACACAAGACACAGAACACTGAACAACATGACACAGAACACTGAACAACATGACACAGAACACTGAACAACATAACACACAGAACACTGAACAACACGACACAGAACACTGAACAACACGACACAGAACACTGAACAACATAACACATAGAACACTGAACAACACAACACACAGAACACTGAACAACATGACACAGAACACTGAACAACACGACACAGAACACTGAACAACATGACACAGAACACTGAACAACATGACACAGAACACTGAACAACATGACACAGAACACTGAACAACATGACACAGAACACTGAACAACACGACACAGAACACTGAACAACACGACACACAGAACACTGAACAACATGACACAGAACACTGAACAACATGACATAGAACACTGAACAACACGACACAGAACACTGAACAACACGACACAGAACACTGAACAACATGACACAGAACACTGAACAACATGACACAGAACACTGAACAACACGACACAGAACACTGAACAACACGACACAGAACACTGAACAACATGACACAGAACACTGAACAACATGACACAGAACACTGAACATCAGTCTCGTAACTGCACTGACCAAACTAAAAGCCAGTTCCCCACTCCCTTATGTTCATGTCTCCTAGTCCTCACTGTGGGACTCAGATTTGGTAGTCACTGGAGTGAGCCGTCGCCCCCTTCACTAACCAATAGGAATTTCAAAGATGGACAAAGCAGATCTCTCTCTCTCTCTCTCTCTCTCTCTCTCTCTCTCTCTCTCTCTCTCTCTCTCTCTCTCTCTCTCTCTCTCTCTCTCTCTCTCTCTCTCTCTCTCTCTCTCTCTCTCTCTCTCTCTCTCTCTCTCTCTCTCTCTCTCTCTCTCTCTCTCTCTCTCTCTCTCTCTCTCTCTCTCTCTCTCTCTCTCTCTCTCTCTCTCTCTCTCTCTCTCTCTCTCTCTCTCTCTCTCTCTCTCTCTCTCTCTCTCTCTCTCTCTCTCTCTCTGTCTCTCTCTCTCTGTCTCTCTCTGTCTCTACTTCAGTTAAAATATTTTTTTCTCCCCCATTCTCTGTCAAATCCCCCTCCTCTCTTCTCTACAAGCCAGTGGCTTTGCCATCCTCCAAATAATTATAGAAATAGAGGAAAGCTTTTAGTGTTGGTTGGGTGAGCAAAGCAGGGAGCGGAGCGCTGGAGTGCTTTTCCACTGTTAATGAATCAACCATTCTGCCAGCTTAATGACTGCTGCTACGCCAGGAAGGGTGGGGGGAGAGGGAGGGGAGGGGGAGGGGGGAGGGGGGAGAGGGGGAGAGGGTAGGGGGAGGGGGAGGTGGGGAGGGGGGAGGGAGGGGGAGGGGAGAGGGAGGGGGGGAGGGGGGAGGTAGGGTGGGGGGGGGGGGAGAGGGAGGTGGGGTGGGGGGGAGAGGGAGGCGCGGAGAGGGAGGCGGGGAGGTAGGGGGGGGGAGAGGGAGGCGGAGAGGTAGGGTGGGGGAGAGGGAGGCGTGGAGGTAGGGTGGGGGAGGGAGGGGGAGCGGGGGGGGAGAAGGAGGCGGGGAGGTAGGATGGGGGAGAGGGAGGCGGGGAGGTAGGGTGGGGGGGGGGGAGGCGGGGAGGGGGAGGCATGGAGGTAGGGTGGGGGAGAGGGAGGTGTGGAGGTAGGGTGGGGGAGAGGGAGAAGGGGGGGGGAGGTGGGGGAGAGGGAGTTGGGGAGACAGGGTGGGGGGGAGAGGGTGGGGAGGGTGGGGGGGGGAGTGGGAGGTGGGGTGGGGGAGCGGGAGGTGGGGTGGGGAGAGGGAGGTGGGGTGGGGGGAGAGGGAGGCGCGGAGAGGGAGGGGGAGAGGGAGGCGGGGAGGTAGGGGGTGGGGGGAGAGGGAGGGGGAGAGGTAGGGTGGGGGAGAGGGAGGCGTGGAGGTAGGGTGGGGGAGAGGGAGGCGGAGAGGGGGGAGGGGGGAGGGGGGAGGGGAGAGGGAGGTGGGGAGGTAGGGTGGGGGGAGAGGGAGGCGGGGAGGGGGAGGCGGGGAGGGTGGGGGAGGCGGGGAGGTAGGGGTGGGGGAGAGGGAGGGGGGGAGGGGGAGGCAGGGGAGGGGGGGGGAGGGGGAGGCGTGGAGGTAGGGTGGGGGGAGAGGGAGGCGTGGGGGAGAGGGGATGTAGGGTGGGGGAGAGGGAGGTAG
>NC_056454.1:50538363-50615387 GCF_018296145.1 Oncorhynchus tshawytscha
GCAGTGTCAAAATGACTGAGAAGACACATGACCTGGTAGTGAACCAGTGTCATCATGACTGAGAAGACACATGACCTGGTAGTAGACCAGTGTCAACATGACTGAGAAGACACATGACCTGGTAGTAGACCAGTGTCAACATGACTGAGAAGACACATGACCTGGTAGTAGACCAGTGTCAACATGACTGAGAAGACACATGACCTGATAGTAGACCAGTGTCAACATGACTGAGAAGACACATGACCTGGTATGAAAGACAAAACAAAACAAGATGGGAAATATTATCGACATTACTTTGCACTTTTCACTGGCTGTCCCTCAGGTTGCAGCTCTGTCTCTACCTCTCCCCTGGAGCAGAGTGAGCATAGCCTGTCCTCTCTGGGCAGTCAGGTTTGTCTGTGACGACCGGTCTCTATAGCCAGACTGTCCTCTCTGGGCAGCCAGGTTTGTCTGTGACGACCGGTCTCTATAGCCAGACTGTCCTCTCTGGGCAGCCAGGTTTGTCTGTGACGACCGGTCTCTATAGCCAGACTGTCCTCTCTGGGCAGCCAGGTTTGTCTGTGACGACCGGTCTCTATAGCCAGACTGTCCTCTCTGGGCAGCCAGGTTTGTCTGTGACGACCGGTCTCTATAGCCAGACTGTCCTCTCTGGGCAGCCAGGTTTGTCTGTGACGACCGGTCTCTATAGCCAGACTGTGCTCACTGAGTCTGTACCTAGTCAATGTTTTCCTCAGTTTTCTATCAGTCACAGTGGTCAGATAGTCTGCCACTAAGTACTGTCAGTTTAGAGCAAACGGGTCGGTGAACTGAGCCTCAGAACCAGCTGGCTGAGTGCTGTCCTGAGGCTCTATGGGGTTGGTTTGGGTTGGTGAACTGAGCCTCAGAACCAGCTGGCTGAGTGATGTCCTGAGGCTCTATGGGGTTGGTTTGGGTTGGTGAACTGAGCCTCAGAACCAGCTGGCTGAGTGCTGTCCTGAGGCTCTATGGGGTTGGTTTGGGTTGGTGAACTGAGCCTCAGAACCAGCTGGCTGAGTGCTGTCCTGAGGCTCTATGGGGTTGGTTTGGGTTGGTGAACTGAGCCTCAGAACCAGCTGGCTGAGTGCTGTCCTGAGGCTCTATGGGGTTGGTTTGGGTTGGTGAACTGAGCCTCAGAACCAGCTGGCTGAGTGATGTCCTGAGGCTCTATGGGGTTGGTTTGGGTTGGTGAACTGAGCCTCAGAACCAGCTGGCTGAGTGCTGTCCTGAGGCTCTATGGGGTTGGTTTGGGTTGGTGAACTGAGCCTCAGAACCAGCTGGCTGAGTGATGTCCTGAGGCTCTATGGGGTTGGTTTGGGTTGGTGAACTGAGCCTCAGAACCAGCTGGCTGAGTGCTGTCCTGAGGCTCTATGGGGTTGGTTTGGGTTGGTGAACTGAGCCTCAGAACCAGCTGGCTGAGTGCTGTCCTGAGGCTCTATGGGGTTGGTTTGGGTTGGTGAACTGAGCCTCAGAACCAGCTGGCTGAGTGCTGTCCTGAGGCTCTATGGGGTTGGTTTGGGTTGGTGAACTGAGCCTCAGAACCAGCTGGCTGAGTGCTGTCCTGAGGCTCTATGGGGTTGGTTTGGGTTGGTGAACTGAGCCTCAGAACCAGCTGGCTGACTGATGTCCTGAGGCTCTATGGGGTTGGTTTGGGTTGGTGAACTGAGCCTCAGAACCAGCTGGCTGAGTGCTGTCCTGAGGCTCTATGGGGTTGGTTTGGGTTGGTGAACTGAACCTCAGAACCAGCTGGCTGAGGGGACTCTTCTCTTGTTTCATCTCTTGACATTGCAGAGCTGTGTTAATTTGATGTCTCTTTTTTCAATTTGAATGAGGAGGGGATATTGGCCCAATTCTGCTCTACATGCGTTATTTGGAGTTTTTCTTTGCACTTGCAATACAGTCTTGCAAAACTCTGCATGCAGTATTTCGATTGGATGTTTGTCCCATTTGGTAAATTCATTATTAGAGAGTGGACCCCATACTTCACTGCCATATAGAGCAATTGGTTCTATAACTGATTGAACAAGTTTGAGCCAGATTTTAATTGGAATTTCGATTTTGATGTTCCTTTTAATGGCATAGAGTGCTCTTCTTGTTTTGTCTCTCAGCTCGTTCACAGCCACATGAAAGCTACCTGTGTTGCTGATATTTAGTCCTAGATATGTGTAGTTTTTGGTGTGTTCTAATAGAACTGTGTCCAAATAGAATTTATATTTGTCATCCTTATTTCCGGACATTTTTTGGAATATCATTATATATATTTTTTTAGGTTAACGGTCAGAGCCCAGGTCTGACAGAACCTGTGATTAACGGTCAGAGTCCAGGTCTGACAGAACCTGTGGTTAACGATCAGAGCCCAGGTCTGACAGAACCTGTGATTAACGGTCAGAGCCCAGGTCTGACAGAACCTGTGACATTGCAGAGCTGTGTTAATTTGATGTCTCTTTTTCATTTGAATGACAGGGGAATTGGCCCAATTCTGCTCTACATGGTTAAGTGCACTTGCAATCCAGGTCTGACAGAACCTGTGTTTGTCCCATTTGGTAAATTCATTATTAGAGAGCCCAGGTCTGACAGAACCTGTGGTTCTTAACTGATTGTCAAGTTTGAGCCAGAATTTTAATTGGTCGATTTTGATGTTCCATGGAACCTGTTTTGTTAACGGTCACAGCCCATGAAAGCTACCTGTGTTGCTGATATTTAGTCCTAGATATGTGTAGTTTTTGTGGTTCTAATAGAACTGTGTCCAGAATTTATATTTGTCATCCTTAGGTCTGACGGACATTTTTTGGAATAGCCCATTATAGATATTTTTGTGGTTAACGGTCAGAGCCCAGGTCTGACAGAACCTGTGGTTAACGGTCAGAGCCCAGGTCTGACAGAACCTGTGGTTAACGGTCAGAGCCCAGGTCTGACAGAACCTGTGGTTAACGGTCAGAGTCCAGGTCTGACAGAACCTGTGGTTAACGGTCAGAGCCCAGGTCTGACAGAACCTGTGGTTAATGGTCAGGTCTGACAGAACCTGTGGTTAAGGTCAGAGCCCAGGTCTGACAGAACCTGTGGTTAACGGTCAGAGCCCAGGTCTGACAGAACCTGTGGTTAACGGTCAGAGCCCAGGTCTGACAGAACCTGTGGTTAACGGTCAGAGCCCAGGTCTGACAGAACCTGTGGTTTCAGAGCCCAGGTCTGACAGAACCTGTTGGACTCCAGGCCCAGGTCTGACAGAACCTGTGGTTAACGGTCAGAGCCCAGGTCTGACAGAACCTGTGGTTAACGGTCAGAGCCCAGGTCTGACAGAACCTGTGGTTAACGGTCAGAGCCCAGGTCTGACAGAACCTGTGGACGGTCAGAGCCCAGGTCTGACAGAACCTGTGGTTAACGGTCAGAGTCCAGGTCTGACAGAACCTGTGGTTAACGGTCAGACTCCAGGTCTGACAGAACCTGTGGTTAACGGTCAGAGTCCAGGTCTGACAGAACCTGTGGTTAATGGTCAGAGCCCAGACAGAACCTGTGGTTAATGGTCAGAGCCCAGGTCTGACAGAACCTGTGGTTAACGGTCAGAGCCCAGGTCTGACAGAACCTATGAAGATGATCTAGGGGCTGCTGTGACCCCTCTCTAGTGGGAGACAGCAGCACCAGGTCATCTGCATACAGCAGACACTTTCAGTGTTGTGTCGGGTGAGACCAGGTACTACCAATTCATTAATGTAGATGTTAAATAGTGTTGGACTTATTGGGCAGCCCTGTTTCACTCCCCGTCCCTGAGAGAAGAAGTCTGTTTGCTTGTTGCCAATTCATTAATGTAGATGTTAAATAGTGTTGGACTTATTGGACAGCCCTGTTTCTCTCCCCGTCCCTGAGAGAAGAAGTCTGTTTGCTTGTTGCCAATTTTAACCACACATTTGTTTTTAGTGTACATTGATTTAATAAAATCATATCCCTCCAATACCCCTTTCTATTAGTTTATAAAAAATACCTTCATGCCAAATTGAATCAAATGCTTTCTTGAAATCTACAAAACACGAGTAGATTTTGCCTTTGTTTTGGTTTACTTGTTTATCAATTAGAGTGTGGAGGGTGTAAATGTGGTCTGTTGTACGATAATTTTTTAGAAATCCAATCTGTCTTCTGCTCAGGACGTTGTGTTCGTCAAGGAAATGATGTAGTCTGCTCATTATAATACTGCAGAGAATTTTCCCCAAGTTGCTGTTAACGCAAATTCCTCTGAAATTATTTGGGTCAAATTTGTCTCCATTTTTATAGATTGGTGTGATCAATCCCTGGTTCCAAACATCGGGGAAAATATCTGCAGTGAGGATAATGTTGAACTGTTTGAGTATAGCCAATTTGAATTTGTGGTCTGTATATTTGATCATTTCATTTAAAATCAGCACCACAGGCCTTTTTGGGTTGTAGAGTGCGTAGTTATTTCAATAATTATTCTTCTATCCACAGGATTCTGATAGTCTTTGACTGCTGATTCAAGGATTTGTAATTTTTCTTGTATATCTTTTTGTTCTGGGCTCTTTGTTATATTACTGTAGAGGTTTGCAAAGTGATTTCTCCACATATCCCCATTTTGGATAGCCAATTCCTCATGATGAGGTTTGTTTAATTTATTCCAATTCTCCCAGAAGTGGTTTGATTCTATGGATTCCTCAATTCCATCCAGCTGATTTCTAATGTTCTGTTCCTTTGTTCTCAGGGTGTGTTTGTGTTGCTTCAGTGTTTCCCCATATTGAAGGTCTATATTTTTGTTGTCTGGTTCTCTGTGTTTAGCCAAGGAGGCTAATTTGTCAAATATAAAGTTTATGTTCCAAACAGCCAAATGTACACCTTCATTGCTGTAGGAGAATGTTAAGGCTAAAAAGTTGTCCAGGAGAGATTGTATTTTTTGGCTACTAATTGCTTTTTTGGTAGATGTCTGTACTGTTTGCACTCCATCTATAGGCCTGTTTAGTACCATGTAATGTATTGGGCCGTGATGCTTCATGGTTGGGTTCTGCTCTTCTCAGATACACTGTGATTTTACTGTGGTCTGTGAGAGGTGTTAGTGGGCTGACTGTGAAGGCTCTGAGAGAGGTGTCAGTGGGCTGACTGTGAAGGCTCTGAGAGAGGTGTCAGTGGGCTGACTGTGAAGGCTCTGAGAGAGGTGTCAGTGGGCTGACTGTGAAGGCTCTGAGAGAGGTGTCAGTGGGCTGACTGTGAAGGCTCTGAGAGAGGTGTTAGTGGGCTGACTGTGAAGGCTCTGAGAGAGGTGTTAGTGGGCTGACTGTGAAGGCTCTGAGAGCGGTGTTAGTGGGCTGACTGTGAAGGCTCAGAGAGAGGTGATAGTGGGCTGACTGTGAAGGCTCTGAGAGAGGTGTTAGTGGGCTGACTGTGAAGGCTCTGAGAGAGGTGTTAGTGGGCTGACTGTGAAGGCTCTGAGAGCGGTGTTAGTGGGCTGACTGTGAAGGCTCAGAGAGAGGTGATAGTGGGCTGACTGTGAAGGCTCTGAGAGAGGTGTTAGTGGGCTGACTGTGAAGGCTCTGAGAGAGGTGTTAGTGGGCTGACTGTGAAGGCTCTGAGAGCGGTGTTAGTGGGCTGACTGTGAAGGCTCTGAGAGAGGTGATAGTGGGCTGACTGTGAAGGCTCTGAGAGAGGTGTTAGTGGGCTGACTGTGAAGGCTCTGAGAGAGGTGTTAGTGGGCTGACTGTGAAGGCTCTGAGAGCGGTGTTAGTGGGCTGACTGTGAAGGCTCTGAGAGAGGTGTTAGTGGGCTGACTGTGAAGGCTCTGAGAGAGGTGTTAGTGGGCTGACTGTGAAGGCTCTGAGAGAGGTGTTAGTGGGCTGACTGTGAAGGCTCTGAGAGTGTTAGTGGGCTGACTGTGAATGCTCTGAGAGAGGTGTTAGTGGGCTGACTGTGAAGGCTCAGAGAGAGGTGTTAGTGGGCTGACTGTGAAGGCTCAGAGAGAGGTGTCAGTGGGCTGACTGTGAAGGCTCTGAGAGAGGTGTCAGTGGGCTGACTGTGAAGGCTCTGAGAGAGGTGTCAGTGGGCTGACTGTGAAGGCTCTGAGAGAGGTGTTAGTGGGCTGACTGTGAAGGCTCTGAGAGAGGTGTTAGTGGGCTGACTGTGAAGGCTCTGAGAGCGGTGTTAGTGGGCTGACTGTGAAGGCTCTGTGAGAGGTGTTAGTGGGCTGACTGTGAAGGCTCTGAGAGAGGTGTTAGTGGGCTGACTGTGAAGGCTCTGAGAGAGGTGTTAGTGGGCTGACTGTGAAGGCTCTGAGGGAGGTGTTAGTGGGCTGACTGTGAAGGCTCTGAGGGAGGTGTTAGTGGGCTGACTGTGAAGGCTCTGAGAGAGGTGTTAGTGGGCTGACTGTGAAGGCTCTGAGATAGGTGTTAGTGGGCTGACTGTGAAGGCTCTGAGAGAGGTGTTAGTGGGCTGACTGTGAAGGCTCTGAGAGACTCTGGGTTTAGGTCGGTGAGGAAGTAGTCTACAGTGCTGCTGCCAAGGGATGAGCTGTAGATGGACCTATCAAAAGAGTCCCCTCTCAGCCTACCACTGACTATGTACATGACTGAATACAAACAGTGCAGCTATTCCCTCCGCAAGGCTATCAAACAAGCTAAGCGCCAGTACAGAGACAAAGTAGAATCTCAATTCAACGGCTCAGACACAAGAGGTATGTGGCAGGGTCTACAGTCAATCACGGACTACAGGAAGAAACCCAGCCCAGTCACGGACCAGGATGTCTTGCTCCCAGGCAGACTAAATAACTTTTTTGCCCGCTTTGAGGACAATACAGTGCCACTGACACGGCCTGCAACGGAAACATGCGGTCTCTCCTTCACTGCAGCCGAAGTGAGTAAGACATTTAAACGTGTTAACCCTCGCAAGGCTGCAGGCCCAGACGGCATCCCCAGCCGCGCCCTCAGAGCAAGACCAGCTGGCCGGTGTGTTTACGGACATATTCAATCAATCCCTATACCAGTCTGCTGTTCCCACATGCTTCAAGAGGGCCACCATTGTTCCTGTTCCCAAGAAAGCTAAGGTAACTGAGCTAAACGACTACCGCCCGTAGCACTCACATCCGTCATCATGAAGTGCTTTGAGAGACTAGTCAAGGACCATATCACCTCCACCCTACCTGACACCCTTGACCCACTCCAATTTGCTTACCGCCCAAATAGGTCCACAGACGATGCAATCTCAACCACACTGCACACTGCCCTAACCCATCTGGACAAGAGGAATACCTATGTGAGAATGCTGTTCATCGACTACAGCTCGGCATTCAACACCATAGTACCCTCTGTCATCAAGCTCGAGAAACCCCGGTGCAACTGGGTACTGACTTCCTGACGGGCTGCCCCCAGGTGGTGAGGGTAGGCAACAACATCTCCTCCCCGCTGATCCTCAACACTGAGGCCCCACAAGGGTGCGTTCTGAGCCCTCTCCTGTACTCCCTGTTCACCCACGACTTCCTGCACGCCTCCAACTCAATCATCAAGTTTGCGGACGACACAACAGTGGTAGGCTTGATTACCAACAACGACGAGACGGCCTACAGGGAGGAGGTGAGGCCCTCGGAGTGTGGTGTCAGGAAAATTCACTGTCAACAAAACTAAGGAGATGATTGTGGACTTCAGGAAACAGCAGAGGGAACACCCCCCATCCACATCGATGGAACAGTAGTGGAGAGGGTAGCAAGTTTTAAGTTCCTCGGCATACACATCACAGACAAACTGAATTGGTCCACTCACACAGACAGCATGTGAGGAAGGCGCAGCAGCGCCTCTTCAACCTCAGGAGGGCTTGTCACCAAAAGCACTCACAAACTTCTTGCATCCTGGCGGGCTGTCTGGTATGGCAACTGCACCGCCCTCAACCGAGGCTCTCCAGAGGGTAGTGAGGTCTGCACAACGCATCACCGGGGCAAACTACCTGCCCTCCAGGACACCTACACCACCCGATGCTACAGGAAGGCCATAAAGATCATCAAGGACATCAACCACCCGAGCCACTGCCTGTTCACCCCGCTGCCATCCAGAAGGCGAGGTCAGTACAGGTGCATCAAAGCTGGGACCGAGAGACTGAAAAACAGCTTCTATCTCAAGGCCATTAGACTGTTAAACAGCCACCACTAACATTGAGTGGCTACTGCCAACACACTGTCAATGACACTGACTCTACTCCAGCCACTTTAATCATGGGAATTGATGGGAAATTATGTAAATATATCACTAGCCACTTTAAACAATGCTACCTTATATAATGTTACTTACCCTACATTGTTCATCTCATATGCATACGTTGATACTGTACTCTATATCATCGACTGCATCCTTATGTAATACATGTATCACTAGCCACTTTAACTATGCCACTTGGTTTACATACTTATCTCATATGTATATACTGTACTCAATATCATCTACTGTATCTTGCCTATGCTGCTCTGTACCATCACTCATTCATATATCCTTATGTACATATTCTTTATCCCCTTACACTGTGTATGACAGTAGTTTTTTTTGGAATTGTTAGTTAGATTACTTGCGCGTTATTACTGCATTGTCGGAACTAGAAGCACAAGCATTTCGCTACACTCGCATTAACATCTGCTAACCATGTGTATGTGACAAATAAAATTTGATTTGAATTGATTTTGATTTGACCCAGTGTTCCACAGAGCTGTAGGTGTACCTACCAAAAGAGTCCCCTCTCAGCCTACCACTGACTATGTACAGACCCAGTGTTCCACAGAGCTGTAGGTGTACCTACCAAAAGAGTCCCCTCTCAGCCTACCATTGACTATGTACAGACCCAGTGTTCCACAGAGCTTCACGAGCTGTACACTGTTTTTGTTTTTCACTTTGTCATAGTTGTTTCTGGGCGGTATGTGGGGAGGGAAAGGTTGTTGCTTCCTGTCTGTATGTGGGGAGGGAAAGGTTGTTGCTTCCTGTCTGTATGTAGGGAGGGAAAGGTTGTTGCTTCCTGTCTGTATGTGGGGAGGGAAAGGTTGTTGCTTCCTGTCTGTATGTAGGGAGGGAAAGGTTGTTGCTTCCTGTCTGTATGTGGGGAGGGAAAGGTTGTTGCTTCCTGTCTGTATGTGGGGAGGGAAAGGTTGTTGCTTCCTGTCTGTAGGTGGGGAGGGAAAGGTTGTTGCTTCCTGTCTGTATGTGGGGAGGGAAAGGTTGTTGCTTCCTGTCTGTGTGGGGAGGGAAAGGTTGTGCTTCCTGTCTGTAGGTGGGGAGGGAAAGGTTGTTGCTTCCTGTCTGTATGTGGGGAGGGAAAGGTTGTTGCTTCCTGGTAGGTGTTTATCCCCATGACTGTTAATAGTGTCTGGTTCTTCTACTGTTCTAGCATTCAGGTCTCCACAGACCGGTACGTTTCCTTGGGCCTGAAAGTGACTCCTCTCCCCCTCTAGAATGGAGAAACTCTCTTCATTGAAGTAGGGTGACTGAGGGGGGAATGTATGTGGCACAGAGGAATATGTTTTTATCTGTCAAGATGGCCTCCTTGTTGATTTTTAACCATATAAAGAATTCTCCTGTTTTGATTAATTCGATTGAATTAATTAGTTCAGATTTATGCCATAGTAGCATTCCCCCTGAGTCTCCTTCCTGTCCTGAGTCTCCTTCCTGTCCTGAGTCTCCTTCCTGTCCTGAGTCTCCTTCCTGTCCTGAGTCTCCTTCCTGTCCTGAGTCTCCTTCCTGTCCTGAGTCTCTGCCCTGTCCTGAGTCTCCTTCCTGTCCTGAGTCTCCTTCCTGTCCTGAGTCTCTGCCCTGTCCTGAGTCTCCTTCCTGTCCTGAGTCTCTTCCTGTCCTGAGTCTCTGCCCTGTCCTGAGTCTCTGCCCTGTCCTCAGTCTCTGCCCTGTCCTCAGTCTCTGCCCTGTCCTGAGTCTCTGCCCTGTCCTCAGTCTCTGCCCTGTCCTCAGTCTCTGCCCTGTCCTGAGTCTCTGCCCTGTCCTCAGTCTCTGCCCTGTCCTGAGTCTCTGCCCTGTCCTGAGTCTCTGCCCTGTCCTCAGTCTCTGCCCTGTCCTCAGTCTCTGCCCTGTCCTGAGTCTCTGCCCTGTCCTCAGTCTCTGCCCTGTCCTCAGTCTCTTCCTGTCCTGAGTCTCCTTCCTGTCCTGAGTCTCCTGCCCTGTCCTGAGTCTCTGCCCTGTCCTGAGTCTCCTGCCCTGTCCTGAGTCTCTGCCCTGTCCTCAGTCTCTGCCCTGTCCTCAGTCTCTGCCCTGTCCTGAGTCTCTGCCCTGTCCTCAGTCTCTGCCCTGTCCTCAGTCTCTGCCCTGTCCTGAGTCTCTGCCCTGTCCTCAGTCTCTGCCCTGTCCTGAGTCTCTGCCCTGTCTGATTCCTTTTAATTTAGTGGATGGTATGATTATCTCCCTATAACCTAGTGGACAGCCAGTGGAAACATCACCTCTGCACCATGTTTCCTGTAGTACTACAATATCAACATCATCAATTTCTTTCAGGAAGTCTGGGTTTCTGCTCCTTAGCCCAAAAGCAGAGGACCCTTGTAAATTCCAACGTAAAAAGATTCCATAACTTTTTTCCTTTTTTTTTCTTTTTTTCTTCTTTTCATAATGAGGCAAACACAATCCAACAATACATATTAAAATAATATTGTTCAATTAAAGTAAACTCTTTTTATGCAACTGTGATTTGTTAATCATTTAATATAGAATTTGTGTCTTGGGTGGGTGTAGTGTGAGGATGGTGGAGTTCTTGTGCTCATCTTACCATGACCCTCGGCCTATCACATGTGAGCATAGTAGACTCAGCATTTGTTTAATGTCACTCATTTGGTTGGTGGGGGCTGGGCCAGTTGCTCCTCTCACAGCCTGTGCATAGCTCTGCCTGCTTGGTTGTGGCTCCTCCAAGTGTGGGTCTGCGGTGGGGGGCAGGGGGTGGGAGGCCTCGTCTGGGTGGCTCTGAAGCTGGGCTGGGGTAGGTCTCTCTCTCTCTCTCTCTCTCTCTCTCTCTCTCTCTCTCTCTCTCTCTCTCTCTCTCTCTCTCTCTCTCTCTCTCTCTCTCTCTCTCTCTCTCTCTCTCTCTCTCTCTCTCTCTCCCTCTCTCTCTCTCTCTCTCTCTCTCTCTCTCTCTCTCTCTCTCTCTCTCTCTCTCTCTCTCTCTCTCTCTCTCTCATATATTCTCTGTCTCTCTCCATTAATGTTTTTTTACTCATGTTATTTGCTTCAGAACTTCTTGAATATAGTTAATTGATAATACAGTGGATATAAAGGACATGTGTGTTAGGGTGTCTCACACTACACACTACTACTACACACTACACACTACAATACACACTATACACTACACACTACAATACACACTACACACTACACACACACACACTCACACACATGCACACACACACACACACACAAACACAAAAACACACACAAACACACCCACACAAACACGAACACACAAACACACCCACACAAACACACACACACACACAAACACACACACACACACACACACACACAAACACACCCACACACACACTTTAACAAACTCTTGACTCTCTCATTTGGTGGTTAGTTCTCTATAGCTGCATCTTGTAGCTTAGCAACAGGTCTGAGAGACAATGTGTTTTTGTGAGTAGGGTTAAGGGTTAAGACTAGATTCATTTACAGTACTGGTTTAAATAGGTCTGATTGGTGCTCAACACATAGTTCTCATTTCAGATGATCTGATTCACATCTCATCTGAAGAGATGGGGCTTTTCACATCGCTCTCGTCTGAAGAGATGGGGCTTTTCACATCGCTCTCATCTGAAGAGATGGGGCTTTTCACATCGCTCTCATCTGAAGAGATGGGGCTTTTCACATCGCTCTCGTCTGAAGAGATGGGGCTTTTCACATCGCTCTCATCTGAAGAGATGGGGCTTTTCACATCGCTCTCGTCTGAAGAGATGGGGCTTTTCACATCGCTCTCGTCTGAAGAGCCAGGGTGTTGAGGAGAGATGAGTAGCGATGAGGACAGATGAGAAGAGATGTGGAGCGATGAGGAGCGATGAGGAGAGATGAAGAGTGATCAGAGATGAGGAGTGATGAGGAGAGATGAGAGGTGAGTGTTGGGGAGAGATGACGAGAGATGAGAGGTGAGGATTGTTGAGGAGTGTTGAGGAGTGATGAGGAGTGATGAGGAGTCATGAGGAGTGATGTGGAGTGATGGAGAGTGATGTGGAGAGATGAGGAGTGTTGAGGAGAGATGAGGAGTGTTGAGGAGTAATGAGGAGAGATGAGGAGAGATGAGGAGTGTTGAGGAGTGATGAGGAGTGATGAGTAGTGTTGAGGAGAGATGAGGAGTATTTAGGAGTGTTGAGGAGAGATGAGGAGTGGTGAGAAGTGAAGAGGAGTGATGAGGAATAACGAGGAGAGTTGGGGAGTGACGAGGTGTGTTTAGGATTGTTGAGGAGTGATTTGTGAAGAGTAAAGTGATAGAAATTAACATTAGATTAATAGATCAATAGATTGATAGATAAATGTGTGGTGGAGGAGAAGTCAATGCATTAGTAATACAGGCATGACGATGGTATACAGGGCACACACACACACTCACAGAGCACACGTCTGGGCTGTCTAGAGGATGTTATGCTAGCCACAATATTTCTAATTATATCTTGGATTGTAAAATGGCATTTAAAAAGCTGTGCCACTTCTGGTTAGAAGGCTGAGAGACCACCTGTCACATTGGGCGAGCTTTTGTTGTCAAATTCCATTTGGGAAAACGTCAACCAATTAGAACAGCAGAGAGATGTGGAGATTAGTGCAGAAGAGAAATGGAGAGAATTGAGAGAAGGCTGAAGATAGGGATGGCAGTGCAGAGCTCTCTCTTTCTCTCCATCTTGATCCCTCTCTCTGTTCTCTCTCTCTCCCTCCCTCTCTCTGGTCTCTGTCTCTCTCTCTTCTCTCTCTCTTCTCTCTCTCTCTCACTCTCCCTTAACCTTTCTCACTCGTTCTCTGTCTCTCTCTCTTCTCTCTCTTTCTTCTCTCTCTCTCTTCTCTCTCACTCGTTCTCTCTCTCTCTCTCTCTTGATCTTTCTCTCTCTCTCTTCTCTCTCTTCTCTCTCTCTCTCTTCTCTCTCCCTCTCTCTCTCTTCTCTCTCCCTCCCTCTCTCTTCTCTCTCTTCTCTCTCTCTCTCTCCCTCTGTGTATAAAGGAGTATGATAATGCTGCTGTCTTTAATGAGGTGAAAGAGGTAGATTGTGTTGAAGGGATACAGTTTACAGGAAGTGATCTAATGTGATGTATTGAGGTATTGAGGTGAAACACTAAGAAATATTCTCAGTGTTCTGTGTTCTGTTTTAGAGAATCTACGGCATGTTGTCTTTCTCTGAGACAGACAGTGTGGTCCCCTGTCATTGATCTCTCTGGTTTACACAACACGCTCATGTCAACATGGCTGATCCTGTTGTTCTCAACACACGCCACTGAGGAATACACACACACACACACACACACACACACACACACACACACACACACACACACACATGTTGATGTTTAGCTACGGCAAATGTGTTGTTGTGTACACATACTGAAGACAAGAATACCCATTGTATTCCCTATGTAGTGCACTACTTTGGCTCCCTATTCCCTATGTAGGGCACTGCTTTGGCTCCCTATGTAGGGCACTGCTTTGTCTCCCTATTCCCTATGTAGGGTACTGCTTTGGCTCCCTAATCCCTATGTAGGGCACTGCCTTGGCTCCCTATTCCCTATGTAGGACACTGCTTTGGCTCCCTATTCCCTATGTAGGGCACTGCTTTGGCTCCCTATTCCCTATGTAGGACACTGCTTTGGCTCCCTATTCCCTATGTAGGACACTGCTTTGGCTCCCTATTCCCTATGTAGGGCACTGCTTTGGCTCCCTATGTAGGGCACTGCTTTGTCTCCCTATTCCCAATGTAGGGCACTGCTTTGGCTCCCTATTCCCTATGTAGGGCACTGCTTTGGCTCCCTATTCCCTATGTAGGACACTGCTTTGGCTCCCTATTCCCTATGTAGGACACTGCTTTGGCTCCCTATTCCCTATGTAGGGCACTGCTTTGGCTCCCTATTCCCTATGTAGTGTGTGTATGTAGTGTGTCTATAGTGCATATGTAGTTTGTATGTAGTGTGTATGTAGTGTGTCTATAGTGTGTATGTAGTTTGTATGTAGTGTGTATGTAGTGTGTCTATAGTGTGTATGTAGTGTGTATATAGTGTGTATGGTGTGTGTGTATGTTGTGTGTGTATGTAGTGTGTCTATAGTGTGTATGTAGTGTGTATATAGTGTGTATGTAGTGTGTATATAGTGTGTATGTTGTGTGTGTATAGTGTGTATGTTGTGTGTGTATGTAGTGTGTCTATAGTGTGTGTATGTAGTGTGTATGCAGTCTGTATATAGTGTGTATGTTGTTTGTGTATGTTGTGTGTGTATAGTGTGTATGTAGTGTATCTATAGTGTGTGTATGTAGTGTGTATGTAGTCTGTATGTAGTGTGTCTATTATGTGTACATAGTGTGTATATATAAAGTGTGTAAATTAACCTGGGCTCATGTGACTGACTGACTGACTGACTGTCTGACTGACTGTCTAACTGACTGACTGACTGACTGACTGACTGACTGACTGTCTAACTGACTGACTGACTGACTGACTGTCTAACTGACTGACTGACTGACTGACTGACTGTCTAACTGACTGACTGACTGACTGACTGACTGACTGACTGACTGACTGACTGACTGTCTAACTGACTGACTGACTGACTGACTGTCTAACTGACTGACTGACTGACTGACTGACTGACTGACTGACTGACTGACTGTCTAACTGACTGACTGACTGACTGACTGTCTAACTGACTGACTGACTGACTGACTGACTGTCTGACTGACTGACCATATCTGAGATGAAACACTACATCTCTGCTCCTCTCTGAGCACGTGTTTCCTCATCTCCCAAATTGCTCCCTAGCCCCTATGTAGTGCACTACATTTAACCAGCGACCAGTGTTAGTGTCAGATTGATGCCCCTTCCCTCCTGGCTCAGAGCCATCAGTTATAGAGCACTTAAAGATCTGCAGACCTCAACAAGTTCCTCCAGCAATAAACCATTACAGGAAATAATGGCCCCTGAAAAGAGGTTTGTGAAACAGCATAGCAGTGGATTCTCTGCATTCAGATGGCATTTAGAAGAAGAAGAATCAGAAGAATCAGAGACTGAAATAGCAGGGAATGTCACAGTGTAGAGAGACAGGGAGCCTGGGTAGTCAGAGAGACAGGGAGACTGTGTAGTCAGAGAGACGGGGAGCCTGGGTAGTCAGAGAGACAGGGAGCCTGGGTAGTCAGAGAGACAGGGAGACTGGGTAGTCAGAGAGACAGGGAGCCTGGGTAGTCAGAGAGACAGGGAGACTGGGTAGTCAGAGAGACAGGGAGACTGGGTAGTAAGAGAGACAGGGAGACTGGGTAGTCAGAGAGATGGGGAGACTGGGTAGTCAGAGAGATGGGGAGACTGGGTAGTTAGAGAGATGGGGAGACTGGGTAGTCAGAGAGACAGGGAGTCTGGGTAGTCAGAGAGACAGGGAGACTGGGTAGTTAGAGAGACAGGGAGACTGGGTAGTTAGAGAGATGGGGAGACTGGGTAGTCAGAGAGACAGGGAGACTGGGTAGTCAGAGAGACAGGGAGACTGGGTAGTCAGAGACAGGGAGACAGGGAGACTGGGTAGTTAGAGAGATGGGGAGACTGGGTAGTCAGAGAGACAGGGAGACTGGGTAGTCAGAGAGACAGGGAGACTGGGTAGTCAGAGAGACAGGGAGACTGGGTAGGGAGACTGGAGACTGGGTAGTCAGAGAGACAGGGAGACTGGGTAGAGAGATGGGGAGACTGGGTAGTCAGAGAGACAGGGAGACTGGGAGAGAGTCAGAGAGACAGGGAGACTGGGTAGGGAGACTGGGTAGTCAGAGAGACAGGGAGACTGGGTAGTCAGAGAGACAGGGAGACTGGGTAGTCAGAGAGACAGGGAGACTGGGTAGTCAGAGAGACGGGAGAGACTGGGTAGTTAGAGAGACAGGGAGACTGGGTAGTAGAGAGACTGGGTAGTCAGAGAGACAGGAGACTGGGGGTAGGGGAGACTGGGTAGTCAGAGAGACAGGGAGACTGGGTAGTTAGTTAGAGAGACAGGGAGAGATAGAGAGGGGAGACTGGGTAGTCAGAGAGACAGGGAGACTGGGTAATCAGAGAGACAGGGAGACTGGGTAGTCAGAGAGACGGGGAGACTGGGTGGTCAGAGAGACAGGGAGACTGGGTAGTTAGAGAGATGGGGAGACTGGGTAGTGAGAGACACAGATAGTATCAGGGTGCAGAGAGATGGGGAGACTACATGTCTCTAGAGACGAGGGGTGATCGTGGACAAGTGAACCCAGCAGGGATTGTATGAAATAGCAGTGTTTTGATATGTAGTGAGAGGGATATGGGTAGAGCACATGGCTTCAGAGAATCTGAAATAGCAGTAGCTGCTATGCAGGGAAAAGCAGAGTCCCATTTCCCAAAACATCTAAAAACCATCAATACTTCTCTAAAGAGTATCTTTAAATAAACCCACAGCACCCGCGTCTCCCAGTTTTCCTGAACTAACTCTCTCTCACACTACTAGTTCTCCCTTTACTAGTTCTGCCTTTACTAGTTCTCCCTTTACTAGTTCTGCCTTTACTAGTTCTGCCTTTACTAGTTCTGCCTTTACTAGTTCTGCCTTTACTAGTTCTGCCTTTACTAGTTCTGCCTTTACTAGTTCTGCCTTTACTAGTTCTGCCTTTACTAGTTCTGCCTAGTTCTGCCTTACTAGTTATCCCTTTACTAGTTCTGCCTTTACTAGTTCTGCCTTTACTAGTTCTGCCTCTACTAGTTCTGCCTCTACTAGTTATCCCTTTACTAGTTCTACCTCTACTAGTTCTGCCTTTACTAGTTCTGCCTCTACTAGTTCTAACTTTACTAGTTCTGCCTTTACTAGTTCTCCCTTTACTAGTTCTGCCTTTACCAGTCCTGCTTTACTAGTTCTGCCTTTACTAGTTCTGCCTTTACTAGTTCTGCTTTACTAGTTCTCCATTTCTAGTTCCCTTTACTAGTTCTAGTTCTCCCTTTACTAGTTCTCCCTTTACTAGTTCTGCCTTTACTAGTTCTCCCTTTATTAGTTCTCCCTTTACTAGTTTTCCCTTTACTAGTTCTCCCTTTACTAGTTCTCCCTTTACTAGTTCTCCCTTTACTAGTTCTCCCTTTACTAGTTCTACCTCTACTAGTTCTGCCTTTACTAGTTCTCCCTTTACTAGTTCTGGCTTTACTAGTTCTCCCATAACCGTGTCATAATATGGTCATGACACATATATATATTTTTAGTTATGTTTTTTTTCCATATTTTAAATAACTTGTAGAAAATACACTTTATGACGCTGTCGATAATCATTATAACATCATAATCATATGAACCAGATAAGCATATCACGTACATGCCCTGATATCAGTCGCCAGTCAAATCCGCTCCTCTGCATTCATCCCAGTCATCAGCAACAGATCATTGGGGGGTAGGTGCATGTCTGACATCAACGTGTGTGTAATTAACATGTCCAAAATGATATAACATAAACACACTGTTGACAAGTAGGCTATGGTGTAATGGAAGGTCTTGCCTTGTGTGGCAGGTTTTGTGCGTTTTGACACTCTTATGTATGTGTCTTAACCAGACAATATATAATAATAATATAATATACGGTGCATTCGGAAATGATTCAGACCACTTGACTTTTTCCACATTTTGTTACATTACAGCCTTATTCTAAAATGGATTAAGTACAATAAAATGCTCTTCAATCTACACACAATACCCCATAGTGACATCACAATACCCCATAGTGACATCACAATACCCCATAGTGACATCACAATACCCCATAGTGACATCACAATACCCCATAGTGACATCACAATACCCCATAGTGACATCACAATACCCCATAATGCCAAAGAAAAAACATGTTTTTGACAGTTTTGCAAATCAATTAAAAATGAAAAAACAGAAATACCTTATTTACATTATTATTCCCCAGCCTTTGCAATGTTAGTTGAGCTCCGGTGCATCCTGTTTCAATTGATCATCCTTGAGATGTTTCTAAAACTTGATTGGAGTCCACCTGAGGTAAATTCAATTGATTGGACATGATTTGGAAAGTCACACACCTGTCTATATAAAGGTCCCACAGTTGACAGTGCATGTCAGAGCAGAAACCAAACCATGAGGTTGAAGAAATTGTCTGTAGAGCTCCGAGACAGGATTGTGTCGAGATACAGATCGGGGGAAGGGTACCAAAACATTCTGCAGCATTGAAGGTCCCCAAGAACACAGTGGCCTCCATAATTTTTAAATGGAAGAAGTTTGGAACCACCAAGACTCTTCCTAGAGCTGTCTGCTCGACCAAACTGAGCAATCAGGGGTGAAGGGCCTTGAGGGAGAAGAGCCTTGGTCAGGGATGTGACCAAGAACCTGACGGTCACTCTGACAGAGCTCCAGAGTTCCTCTGTAGAGTTGGGAGAACCTTCCAGAAGGATAACCATCTCTGCAGCACTCCACCAATCAGGCCTTTATGGCAGAGTGGCCAGATGGAAGCCACTCCCCAGGGAAATGCACATGACAGTCCAATTGGAGTTTGCCAAAAGACACCTAAAGACTCAGACCATGCGAAATAAGTTTCTATGGTTTGATGAAGCCAAGATTGAACTCTTTGGTCTGAATGCCAAACTTCACGTCTGGATGAAACCTGTCACCATCCCTACGGTGATGGCAGCATCATGCTGTGGGGATGTTTTTCAGTGGCAGGGACTGGGAGCCTAGTCAGGATCGAGGGAAAGATGAACGGAGCAAAGTACAGAGATCCTTGATGAAAACCTGCTGCAGAGCGCTCAGGACCTCAGAGTGGGGTGAAGGTTCACCTTCCAACAGGAGAACAACCCTAACACACAGCCAAGACAACACAGGAATGGGTTCGGGACAAGTCTCTGAATGTCCTTGAGTGGCCCAGCCAGAACCTGGACTTGAACCCGATCAAACATCGCTGTAGAGACCTGAAAATAGCTGTGCAGCGACGCTCCCCATCCAACCTGACAGAGCTTGAGAGGATCTGCAGAGAAGAATGGGAGGAACTCCCCAAATACAGGTGTGCCAAGCTTGTAGCGTCATACCCAAGAAGACTTGAGGCTGTAATCTCTGCCAAAGGTGTTTCAACAAAGTACTGAGTGAAGGGTCTGAATACTTATGGAAATGACTTTTAAAAAATTGTATGTATTTTATTATATATTTGCAAACATGTTATTAAACCTGTTTTTGCTTTGTCATTATGGGGTATTGTGTGTAGATTGATGAGGAAAAAAAAATATTGAATCCGTTTTAGAATAAGGCTGTAACGTAACAAACTGTGGAACAAGTCAACAGTCTCCCCTGTCCCCCTATCCCCTGTCCAGCCCTGTCCCCCTCTCCCCTGTCCCCTCTCCCCTGTCCAACCCCTGTCCCTCTGTCCAGCCACTGTCCTCTGTCCAGCCCAGGTCCCCTGTCCCTCTGTCCAGCCCCTGTCCCCCTGTCCTCTGTCCAGCCCCTGTCCCCCTGTCCCCTTGTCCTCTGTCCAGCCCCTGTCCCCTGTCCTCTGTCCAGCCCCTGTCCCCTGTCCCCTGTCCTCTGTCCAGCCCCTGTGCTCTGTCCAGCACCTGTGCTCTGTCCAGCCCCTGTGCTCTGTTCAGCCCCTGTGCTCTGTCCATCCCCTGTCCTCTGTCTAGCCCCTGTCCTCTGTCCAGCCCCTGTGCTCTGTCCAGGCCCTGTGCTCTGTCCAGCCCCTGTCCTCTCTCCATTCCCTGTCGTCTGTCCTGTCCCTGTCCCCTGTCCAGCCCCTTTCCTCTGTCCAGCCCCTGTCCTCTGTCCAGCCCCTGTGCTCTGTCCAGCCCCTGTGCTCTGTCCAGCCCCTGTCCTCTGTCCATCCCCTGTCCTCTGTCCAGCCCCTATCCCCCTGTTCTCTGTCCATCCCCTGTCCTCATCCTGTGCTCCCCTGTGCTCTGTCCAGCCCCTGTGCTCTGTCCAGCCCCTGTCCTCTGTCCAGCCCCTGTCCTCTGTCCAGCCCCTGTCCTCTGTCCAGCCCCTGTCCTCTGTCCAGCCCCTGTCCTCTGTCCAGCCCCTGTCCTCTGTCCAGCCCCTGTGCTCTATTTAGCCCCTGTACTCTGTCCAGCCCCTGTCCCCCTGCCCCTTTGTCCAGCCCCTGTCCCCTTGTCCTCTGTCCAGCCCCTGTCCCCCTGTCCTCTGTCCAGCCCCTGTGCTCTGTCCAGCCCCTGTGCCTGTCCAGCCCCTGTCCTCTGTCCATTCCCTGTCCACTGTCCTGCCCCTGTCCCCTGTCCAGCCCCTTTCCTCTGTCCAGCCCCTGTCCTCTGTCCAGCCCCTGTCCTCTGTCCAGCCCCTGTGCTCTGTCCAGCCCCTGTCCTCTGTCCATCCCCTGTCCTCTGTCCAGCCCCTATCCCCCTGTTCTCTGTCCATCCCCTGTCCTCTGTCCAGCCCCTGTGCTCTGTCCAGCCCCTGTGCTCTGTCCAGCCCCTGTGCTCTGTCCAGCCCCTGTCCTCTGTCCAGCCCCTGTCCTCTGTCCAGCCCCTGTGCTCTGTCCAGCCCCTGTCCTCTGTCCACCCCCTGTCCTCTGTCCAGCCCCTGTGCTCTATTTAGCCCCTGTACTCTGTCCAGCCCCTGTCCCCTGCCCCTTTGTCCAGCCCCTGTCCCTTTGTCCTCTGTCCAGCCCCTGCCCCCTGTCCTCTGTCCAGCACCTGTCCCCTGTCCTATGTCCAGCCCCTGTGCTCTGTCCAGCCCCCCCCTGTCCTCTGTCCAGCCTATGTCCTCTGTCCAGCCCCTGTCCCCTGTCCCCCTGTCCTCTGTCCTGCCCCTGTCCTCTGTCCAGCCCCTGTGCTCTGTCCAGACCCTGTGCTCTGTCCAGCCCCTGTGCTCAGTTCAGCCCCTGTCCTCTGTCCATCCCCTGTCCTCTGTCCAGCCCCTGTCTTCTGTCCAGCCCCTGTCCTCTGTCCAGGCCCTGTGCTCTGTCTAGGCCCTGTGCTCTGTCCAGCCCCTGTCCTCTGTCCATTCCCTGTCCTCTGTCCTGCCCCTGTCCCCTGTCCAGCCCCTTATCCTCTGTCCAGCCCCTATCCTCTGTCCAGCCCCTGTGCTCTGTCCAGCCCCTGTGCTCTGTCCAGCCCCTGTCCTCTGTCCAGCCCCTGTCCTCTGTCCAGCCCCTATCCCCCGGTCCTCTGTCCAGCCCCTGTCATCTGTCCAGCCCCTGTGCTCTGTCCAGCCCCTGTGCTCTGTCCATTCCCTGTCCTCTGTCCAGCCCCTGTCCTCTGTCCAGCCCCTGTCCTCTGTCCAGCCCCTGTCTCTGTCCAGCCCCTGTGCTCTGTCCAGCCCCCCTGTGTCCTCTGTCCAGCCCCTGTCCTCCCCCTGTCCTCTGTCCATTCCCTGTCCTCTGTCCAGCCCCTGTCCTCTGTCCAGCCCCTGTCATCTGTCCATTCCCTGTCTTCTGTCCAGCCCTGTCCCTGTCCATTCCCTGTCCTCTGTCCAGCCCCTGTGCTCTGTCCAGCCCCTGTCCTCTGTCCAGCCCCTGTGCTCTGTCCAGCCCCTGTCCTCTGTCCAGCCCCTGTCCTCTGTCCATTCCCTGTCCTCTGTCCAGCCCCTGTCCTCTGTCCAGCCCCTGTCCTCTGTCCATTGCCTGTCCTCTGTCCAGCCCCTGTCCTCTGTCCAGCCCCTGTCATCTGTCCATTCCCTGTCTTATGTCCAGCCCCTGTCCTCTGTCCATTCCCTGTCCCTCCAGCCCCTGTCCTCTGTCCAGCCCCTGTCCTCTGTCCAGCCCCTGTCATCTGTCCATTCCCTGTCTTATGTCCAGCCCCTGTCCTCTGTCCATTCCCTGTCCTCTGTCCATTCCCTGTCTCTGTCCAGCCCCTGTCCTCTGTCCATTCCCTGTCCTCTGTCCAGCCCCTGTCCTCTGTCCAGCCCCTGTCATCTGTCCATTCCCTGTCTTATGTCCAGCCCCTGTCCTCTGTCCATTCCCTGTCCTCTGTCCAGCCCCTGTCCTCTGTCCAGCCCCTGTGCTCTGTCCAGCCCCTGTCCTCTGTCCAGCCCCTGTCTCTGTCCAGCCCCTGTGCATCTGTCCAGCCCCTGTCCTCTGTCCAGCCCCTGTCATCTGTCCATTCCCTGTCTTATGTCCAGCCCCTGTCTTCTGTCCAGCCCCTGTCCTCTGTCCAGCCCCTGTGCTCTGTCCAGCCCCTGTCTTCCTGTCCAGCCCTCTGTCCAGCCGCTGTGCTCTGTCCAGCCCCTGTGCTCTGTCCAGCCCTGTCCTCTGTCCATTCCCTGTCTTCTGTCCAGCCCTGTCCTCTGTCCAGCCCCTGTCCTCTGTCCAGCCCCTGTCCTCTGTCCATTCCCTGTCCTCTGTCCAGCCTCTGTCCTCTGTCCAGCCCCTGTCCTCTGTCCAGCCCCTGTCCTCTGTCCAGCCCCTGTCCTCTGTCCAGCCCCTGTCCTCTGTCCAGCCCCTGTCCCTGTCCTCTGTCCAGCCCCTGTCCTCTGTCCAGCCCCTGTCCTCTGTCCAGCCCCTGTCCTCTGTCCAGCCCCTGTCCTCTGTCCATTCCCTGTCTTCTGTCCAGCCCCTGTCCTCTGTCCAGCCCCTGTCCTCTGTCCAGCCCCTGTCCTCTGTCCAGCCCCTGTGCTCTGTCCAGCCCCTGTCCTCTGTCCAGCCCCTGTCCTCTGTCCATTCCCTGTCCTCTGTCCAGCCCCTGTCCCCCTGTCCTCTGTCCATTCCCTGTCCTCTGTCCAGCCCCTGTCCTCTGTCCAGCCCCTGTCCTCTGTCCATTCCCAGTCCTCTATGTGTAATAGGGTTAGTAGAGCGTCCTCAGCTCCTAACAGGCTCTAGTGTTATGATGCAGTTTTGTACCGTGGGCTGTGGATGCTCTAATTAAAAATTGATAGTGATATTCATTTGGACGAGGTGTGTGTGTGTGTGTGTGTGTGTGTGTGTGTGTGTGTGTGTGTGTGTGTGTGTGTGTGTGTGTGTGCGTGCTGTGTGTGTGTTTTATTAATTTGGACAGTGAGGTGTGCGCTCAATCAAAATGGCACCTCTAATTATGTTCCCTGGGATTAGCTGATGGATTTCTGCTGCAACCATACTCCCTCCCACCCTCAATCCTTCCCTCCCTCCCTCCCTCTATCCCTCCCACCCTCAATCCCTCCCTCCCTCCCTCTATCCGTCTATCCCTCCCTCCCTCTATCCCTCCCTGCCTCTATCCCTCCCTCCCTCTATCCCTCCCCTCCCTCAATCCCTCCCTATCCTTCCCTCTATCCCTCCCTCCCTCTATCCCTCCCTCCCTCTATCCCTCCCTCTATCCCTCCCTCCCTCTATCCTTCCCTCTATCCCTCCCTCCCCTCTATCCTTCCCTCTATCCCTCCCTCTATCCCTCCCTCTATCCCTCCCTCTATCCTTCCCTCTATCCCTCCCTCCCTCTATCCCTTCCCTCTATCCCTCCCTCCCTCCCTCCCTTCCCTCTCTCTCTCCCTCCCTCCTTCCCTCTATCCCTCCCTCCCTCCCCTCTATCCTTCCCTCTACCCCTCCCTCCCTCTATCCCTCCCTCTATCCCTTCCTCCCTCCCTCTATCCCTCCATCCCTCCATCCCTCCCCCTCTATCCCTCCATCCCTCTATCCCTCCCTCTCTCTATCCCTTCCTCCCATCTGGTCTGCGAGTGCCAGGCTTGACGGCCAACAGGCTGCAAGGCAGGCAAGCATGAAGACTGGCGTCGGCCCAGAGCCAGAGAGCAGAGGGCTTAAAAAAACACTGGCCATGGGGTGTGGAACACAACAGTACCTCTACAGAACACAGGCCATGGGGTGTGGAACACAACAGTACCTCTATGGAACACAGGTCATGGTTTGTGGAACACAACAGTACCTCTATGGAACACAGGTCATGGTTTGTGGAACACAACAGTACCTCTACAGAACACAGGTCATGGAACAGAACAGTACCTCTACAGAACACCAGTCATGTGGAACAGAACAGAACCTCTACAGAACACCAGTCATATGGAACAGAACCTCTACAGAACACCAGTCATATGGAATAGAACCTCTACAGAACAAATCAAATCAAAATCAAAATCAAAATCAAATCAAATCAAATTTTATTTGTCACATACACATGGTTAGCAGATGTTAATGCGAGTGTAGCGAAATGCTTGTGCTTCTAGTTCCGACAATGCAGTAATAACGAACAAGTAATCTAACTAACAATTCCAAAAAAACTACTGTCTTATAACACAGTGTAAGGGGATAAAGAATATGTACATAAGGATATATGAATGAGTGATGGTACAGAGCAGCATAGGCAAGATACAGTAGATGATATCGAGTACAGTATATACATATGAGATAAGTATGTAAACCAAGTGGCATAGTTAAAGTGGCTAGTGATACATGTATTACATAAGGATGCAGTCGATGATATAGAGTACAGTATCTACGTATGCATATGAGATGAATAATGTAGGGTAAGTAACATTATATAAGGTAGCATTGTTTAAAGTGGCTAGTGATATATTTACATCATTTCCCATCAATTCCCATGATTAAAGTGGCTGGAGTAGAGTCAGTGTCATTGACAGTGTGTTGGCAGTAGCCACTCAATGTTAGTGGTGGCTGTTTAACAGTCTGATGGCCTTGAGATAGAAGCTGTTTTTCAGTCTCTCGGTCCCAGCTTTGATGCACCTGTACTGACCTCGCCTTCTGGATGACAGCGGGGTGAACAGGCAGTGGCTCGGGTGGTTGATGTCCTTGATGATCTTTATGGCCTTCCTGTAGCATCGGGTGGTGTAGGTGTCCTGGAGGGCAGGTAGTTTGCCCCCGGTGATGCGTTGTGCAGACCTCACTACCCTCTGGAGAGCCTTACGGTTGAGGGCGGTGCAGTTGCCATACCAGGCGGTGATACAGCCCGCCAGGATGCTCTCGATTGTGCATCTGTAGAAGTTTGTGAGTGCTTTTGGTGACAAGCCGAATTTCTTCAGCCTCCTGAGGTTGAAGAGGCGCTGCTGCGCCTTCCTCACTATGCTGTCTGTGTGAGTGGACCAATTCAGTTTGTCTGTGATGTGTATGCCGAGGAACTTAAAACTTGCTACCCTCTCCACTACTGTTCCATCGATGTGGATGGGGGGGTGTTCCCTCTGCTGTTTCCTGAAGTCCACAATCATCTCCTTAGTTTTGTTGACGTTGAGTGTGAGGTTATTTTCCTGACACCACACTCCGAGGGCCCTCACCTCCTCCCTGTAGGCCACCAGGCATATTTTTATTTTATTTTTTTATTTATTTCACCTTTATTTAACCAGGTAGGCTAGTTGAGAACAAGTTCTCATTTACAACTGCGACCTGGCCAAGATAAAGCATAGCAGTGTGAGCAGACAACACAGAGTTACACATGGAACAGAACCTCTACAGAACACCAGTCATGTGGAACAGAACCTCTACAGAACACCAATCATGTGGAACAGAACCTCTACAGAACGTTTCAGATAGAACCCATGTAGTGTAATAGGACTCCCAGAACCCTGGGGATCAGACCGTGGAGGATCAACTGCCCCCCTCTCTTTAAAGGCCGACCGCGGTACTGGCAGGCATCTTTAGCAGAAAACAGGATCCCCGTTATAGTGGGTGGAAAAATGTCAATCTGTGTAAAAAACAAAAAACAAACTAGTCTTAGACAATTGTCGTACCAATAATTGCTTCTAATACCGGTGCCATGAAAAATAATTTGCCTCCTTTCTGATTTTCTATAGTTCTGTATATTTTGATACTGTATGTTATCAGATCTCCATTCAATGCCTAATATTAGACAAAGGGAACCTGAGTTTACAAAAAACAATGACTTACTTATTTTATTTCTTTAATTAGCAAAGTTATAAAACACCCAATTCCCATGTGTAACAAAAGTAATTGCCCCTTTACACTCACTACGCCAGGCGGTGGGTGTAGCTGGTGCAGGAGAGCAGAGACGAGTGAACAAGGCAACAATACACTTGACCAAAAATAAACGGTAACGATTACACACGGGTGAAAGCAGCACCTTTAAACCAGCCATTACATCACATCAGGGCTTTAAACATTCCATTACATCACATCAGGGCTTTAAACATGAACACCAGGTTTGTAGAAAACAAAGACAAATCAAATGGGCTTTAAAAAGGTTCCATCGACTACATCACCACCATGCTGGCTTTAAACCATCACATTACATCACATCTGGGCTTTAAACATTCCATTACATCACATCACATCTGGGCCCCAAACCATTCCACTACCACCACCACCATCAGGGCTTTAAACCATTACATTACATCACATCAGGGCTTTAAACCATCACACTACCACCACCACATCACGGGCTTTAAACCATCCCATTACACCACCACCAGGACTTTAAACATCCCATTACATCCATCTGGTCTTTAAACCATTCCACTGCCACCACCATCACACTGGACCCCAAACTTCAACCACCACGCTGACCCCAAACATCACATACCACCACCAGGGCTTTAAACCATCACATTACACCACCACCAGGGCATTAGACAAACCATCCCATTACATCACATCAGGGCTTTGACAAACCATCCCATCACACCATGGGCTTTAAACCATCCCATTACATCACATCAGGGCTTTAAACATTCCATCACATCACATCCATCAGGGCTTTAAACCATCTACACTATCACCATCAGGCCTTTAATTCCAAACCATCACATCACCATCAGGGCTTTAAACCATTCCATTACATCACATCACATCAGGGCTACCACATTCCATGGACCGAAACCATCACATACCACATCCGTGCTGACCCCAAACATTCCATTACCACCATCATGCTGAACCCCCAAACCATTCACACTACATCACATCAGGGCTTTACCCCATTCCATTACACTACCACCACCACCAGGGCTTTAAACATTCCATCACATCACATCACATCACGCTGGCTTTAAACATTCCATTACATACATCACATCTGGCCCCAAACCATCACAGGGCTTTATTCCACCACCATCAGGGCTTTAAACATTCCATTATTGTACATCACCATCAGTGCTTTAAAACCATCATTGTACATCACATCAGGGCTTTAAACATGCCACCATGCTGTCACATCACATCAGGGCTTTAAACATTCCATTATTGTACATCACATCAGGACTTTAAACATTCCATTACTACATCCATCAGGGCTTTAAACCATTCCATTACATCACATCAGGGCTTTAAACATTCCATTATCATCACATCATGGGCTTTAAACCATTACCAACACCATGCTGAATCACATCACCATCTTTAAACATTCCATGCTGGATTGGTACATGTAGAATGCAGGGTTTGGCTTTCAACAGACTCATGTTTTTCCTAAATGTTGACTGGGTTTAAAAATTCCATTACATCACATCTGGCTTTAAACATTCCATTACATCACATCAGGGCTTTAAACATTCCATTACTCCACTACATCTCAGCGTTTAAACATTCCATTACTCCACTGCATCTCAGCTTTTAAACATTCTGTGGTCAGTGGTATTCTGGGAAGTAACGGTGGTTTCTTAGAGTTGACAACTGATTCGGAAGCTTTGCTGCGTGTGGATTTCATCTTTATTATGTTGGTGTCTGGGGAATTTCAATACGTTTTCATTTGAAGTTCCACACATCAAGTTTTGTTGGATGCAGTTGGAATGTTAGAAATAAGATCAAGTTCAACTAGAACCATGTTTATCAAGTGTCTCAGAGTAGCACTGATGAGAGAGAGAGACGGGGACAGCCAGGAGTCATCAGACCAGGTAGACCTGAGGCATGGTCCTAGGGCTCAGGTCCTCTGGGAGGAGAGAGAGAGAGAGATGGGGACAACCAGGAGTCATCAGACCAGGTAGACCTGAGGCATGGTCCTTGGGCTAAGGTCCTCCGGGAGGAGAGAGAGAGAGAATTACAAGGAGCATACTTTAGATCACACTCCTGATAAGACAGGAGAAATACACCAGAGGTAACAGGGAGAAATACACCAGATATAACAGACTAGCCCCCCGGTACATAGACTATTGCAGCATTGATACTGGAAGCTGAGACAGGGGTCGGTCGGGGGACACTATGGCCCCGTCCGACGATACCCCCAGACAGGGCCAACGAGGCTGGATATAACCCTGCCCACTTTGGGGTACGTTGGATACCACTATCACTGTGAGCCTCCCAGGCCCATGTTGCCCAGGGTTAAGAACCTAAACTGTAGATTAATAATAGATTAATAATATTAATATGTAAACTTATTCCACGCATGTAAGGGTGTTTAACTGGCGGCAGAGAAGTCAGACGCAGGAGAGAAATAACTGTGTTTCAACCGGCGCAGTTTATTTTAAAAATGTATTAAAAAACACCGGAAAACATAAAAATAAAAATCAATGGGTAACATAACCCGACGCACAACAGTACAGACGTACACTTACACTAAACAATCACCGACAAGGACGTGAGGGGAAACAGAGGGTTAAATACACAACATGTAATGGATGGGATTGGAACCAGGTGTGATGGAAGACGAGACAAAACAAATGGAAAATGACAAATGGATCAGTGATGGCTAGAAGACCGGTGATGTCGACCAACTTCGGCGGAAGTCGTGACAACGCACCCTTTGGCCAAAATGGGTATATTCTGTTGTAGTAGTAATAATAATAATACATATATATATATCTGTAAATGAATATATATATAGAAAATATCTATATACTATTATGATAATATTTTTTAAATAAATAGTTTGTTTTATATTTTGAGATCTTGCCACCCTCCTTTGCTCAAAAGTAGTGCTCTATCAAAAAGGGTTTTATTTGGGGATGCAGAAAAAATTGAAGGTTGTTTTGATGACATAACACTTGTTTCCCCAGATCCAATCGATGGGATGCAGCTCCTCAAACAGGTGTGTTGTTGCTCCTTCTGTCTTGTTCTAATGTTACATTTTTATAGTAGCCCATAAATAATTCAGACTGGCTGTGAGGGAGTCTGGGCAAGGAGGGGAGCCGATAAATCATTCAGATTAGCTGTGAGGAAGTCTGGGCTAGGAGGGGGGCCCCATAAATCATTCAGATTAGATGTGAGGAAGTCTGGGCTAGGAGGGGGGCCGATAAATCATTCAGATTAGCTGTGAGGGAGTCTGTGCTAGGAAGGGGGCCACATAAATCATTCAGACTGGCTGTGAGGGAGTCTGGGCTAGGAGGGGGCCCCATAAATCATTCAGACTGGCTGTGAGGGAGTCTGGGCTAGGAGGGGGCCCCATAAATCATTCAGATTAGCTGTGAGGAAGTCTGGGCTAGGAGGGGGTCGATAAATCATTCAGACTGGCTGTGAGGGAGTCTGGGCTAGGAGAGGGGCCCTGTAAATCATTCAGATTAGCTGTGAGGAAATCTGGGCTAGGAGGGGGTCGATAAATCATTCAGACTGGCTGTGAGGAAGTCTGGGCTAGGAGGGGGTCGATAAATCATTCTGACTGGCTGTGAGGGAGTCTGGGCTAGGAGGGGGTCCCCGTAAATAATTCAGACTGGCTGTGAGGGAGTCTGGGCTAGGAGGGGGGCCCCGTAAATCATTCAGACTGGCTGTAAGGGAGTCTGGGCTAGGAGGGGGCCCCGTAAATCATTCAGACTGGCTGTGAGGGAGTCTGGGCTAGGAGGGGGCCCCGTAAATCATTCAGACTGGCTGTGAGGAGTCTGGACTAGTAGGGGGCCCCGTAAATCATTCAGACTGGCTGTGAGGGAGTCTGGGCTAGGAGGGGGCCCCATAAATCATTCAGACTGGCTGTGAGGGAGTCTGGGCTAGGAGGGGGCCTCGTATATCATTCAGACTGGCTGTGAGGGAGTCTGGGCTAGGAGGTGGGCCCCATAAATCATTCAGACTGGCTGTGAGGGAGTCTGGGCTAGGAGGGGGCCCCGTATATCATTCAGACTGGCTGTGAGGGAGTCTGGGCTAGGAGGGGGCCCCGTAAATCATTCATACTGGCTGTGAGGGAGTCTGGGCTAGGAGGGGGCCCCGTATATCATTCAGACTGGCTGTGAGGGAGTCAGGGCTAGGAGGGGCCTCGTATATCATTCAGACTGGCTGTGAGGAGTCTGGGCTAGGAGGTGGGCCCCATAAATCATTCAGACTGGCTGTGAGGGAGTCTGGGCTAGGGGGGGCCCCGTAAATCATTCAGACTGGCTGTGAGGAGTCTGGGCTAGGAGGGGGCCCCGTAAATCATTCAGACTGGCTGTGAGGGAGTCTGGGCTAGGAGGGGGCCCCGTAAATCATTCAGACTGGCTGTGAGGGAGTCTGGGCTAGGAGGAGGGGCCCCGTATATCATTCAGACTGGCTGTGAGGGAGTCTGGGCTAGGAGGTGGGCCCCATAAATCATTCAGACTGGCTGTGAGGGAGTCTGGGCTAGGAGGGGGCCCCGTAAATCATTCAGACTGGCTGTGAGGGAGTCTGGGCTAGGAGGGGGCCCCGTAAATCATTCAGACTGGCTGTGAGGGAGTCTGGGCTAGGAGGGGGCCCCGTATATCATTCAGACTGGCTGTGAGGGAGTCTGGGCTAGGAGGGGGCCCCGTATATCATTCAGACTGGCTGTGAGGGAGTCTGGGCTAGGAGGTGGGCCCCATAAATCATTCAGACTGGCTGTGAGGGAGTCTGGGCTAGGAGGGGGCCCCGTATATCATTCAGACTGGCTGTGAGGAGTCTGGGCTAGGAGGGGGCCCCGTAAATCATTCATACTGGCTGTGAGGAGTCTGGGCTAGGGGGGCCCCGTATATCATTCAGACTGGCTGTGAGGGAGTCAGGGCTAGGAGGGGGCCTCGTATATCATTCAGACTGGCTGTGAGGGAGTCTGGGCTAGGAGGTGGGCCCCATAAATCATTCAGACTGGCTGTGAGGGAGTCTGGGCTAGGAGGGGGCCCCGTAAATCATTCAGACTGGCTGTGAGGGAGTCTGGGCTAGGAGGGGGCCCCGTAAATCATTCAGACTGGCTGTGAGGGAGTCTGGGCTAGGAGGGGGCCCCGTAAATCATTCAGACTGGCTGTGAGGGAGTCTGGGCTAGGAGGGGGCCCCGTATATCATTCAGACTGGCTGTGAGGGAGTCTGGGCTAGGAGGGGGCCCCGTATATCATTCAGACTGGCTGTGAGGGAGTCTGGGCTAGGAGGGGGCCTCGTATATCATTCAGACTGGCTGTGAGGGAGTCTGGGCTAGGAGGTGGGCCCCATAAATCATTCAGACTGGCTGTGAGGGAGTCTGGGCTAGGAGGGGGCCCCATAAATCATTCAGACTGGCTGTGAGGGAGTCTGGGCTAGGAGGGGGCCTCGTATATCATTCAGACTGGCTGTGAGGGAGTCTGGGCTAGGAGGTGGGCCCCATAAATCATTCAGACTGGCTGTGAGGAAGTCTGGGCTAGGAGGGGGCCCCGTAAATCATTCAGACTGGCTGTGAGGGAGTCTGGGCTAGGAGGGGGCCCCGTATATCATTCAGACTGGCTGTGAGGGAGTCTGGGCTAGGAGGGGGCCCCGTATATCATTCAGACTGGCTGTGAGGGAGTCTGGGCTAGGAGGGGGCCTCGTATATCATTCAGACTGGCTGTGAGGGAGTCTGGGCTAGGAGGTGGGCCCCATAAATCATTCAGACTGGCTGTGAGGGAGTCTGGGCTAGGAGGGGGCCCCGTAAATCATTCAGACTGGCTGTGAGGGAGTCTGGGCTAGGAGGGGGCCCCGTAAATCATTCAGACTGGCTGTGAGGGAGTCTGGGCTAGGAGGGGGCCCCGTATATCATTCAGACTGGCTGTGAGGGAGTCTGGGCTAGGAGGGGGCCCCGTATATCATTCAGACTGGCTGTGAGGGAGTCTGGGCTAGGAGGGGGCCTCGTATATCATTCAGACTGGCTGTGAGGGAGTCTGGGCTAGGAGGTGGGCCCCATAAATCATTCAGACTGGCTGTGAGGGAGTCTGGGCTAGGAGGGGGGCCCCATAAATCATTCAGACTGGCTGTGAGGGAGTCTGGGCTAGGAGGGGGCCTCGTATATCATTCAGACTGGCTGTGAGGGAGTCTGGGCTAGGAGGTGGGCCCCATAAATCATTCAGACTGGCTGTGAGGAAGTCTGGGCTAGGAGGGGGCCCCGTAAATCATTCAGACTGGCTGTGAGGAGTCTGGGCTAGGAGGGGGCCCCGTATATCATTCAGACTGGCTGTGAGGGAGTCTGGGCTAGGAGGGGGCCTCGTATATCATTCAGACTGGCTGTGAGGGAGTCTGGGCTAGGAGGTGGGCCCCATAAATCATTCAGACTGGCTGTGAGGGAGTCTGGGCTAGGAGGGGGCCCCATAAATCATTCAGACTGGCTGTGAGGGAGTCTGGGCTAGGAGGGGGCCTCGTATAATCATTCAGACTGGCTGTGAGGGAGTCTGGGCTAGGAGGTGGGCCCCATAAATCATTCAGACTGGCTGTGAGGAAGTCTGGGCTAGGAGGGGGCCCCGTAAATCATTCAGACTGGCTGTGAGGGAGTCTGGGCTAGGAGGGGGCCCCGTATATCATTCAGACTGGCTGTGAGGGAGTCTGGGCTAGGAGGGGGCCCCGTATATCATTCAGACTGGCTGTGAGGGAGTCTGGGCTAGGAGGGGGCCTCGTATATCATTCAGACTGGCTGTGAGGGAGTCTGGGCTAGGAGGTGGGCCCCATAAATCATTCAGACTGGCTGTGAGGAGTCTGGGCTAGGAGGGGGCCCCGTAAATCATTCAGACTGGCTGTGAGGGAGTCTGGGCTAGGGGGGCCCCGTAAATCATTCAGACTGGCTGTGAGGGAGTCTGGGCTAGGAGGGGGCCCCGTAAATCATTCAGATGGGTGGGGGAGGAGAAGTGGGGAAACACAAGTTGAATGCTGGTTCACATTTCCACCCTATGCTCTAAGGCTCTTCGTCACAGGAATCAGAAGTGAGAAATAGAGGGAGATGGCTATGGGTACACAACATACACACACACACACACACATTTCTCACACTTACATCACACACACACACACACACATTTCTCACACACACACATTTCT
Organism: Oncorhynchus tshawytscha; assembly: GCF_018296145.1. Lineage (NCBI taxonomy): Eukaryota > Metazoa > Chordata > Actinopteri > Salmoniformes > Salmonidae > Oncorhynchus > Oncorhynchus tshawytscha. Next base: position 50,571,545 of record NC_056454.1, read on the forward strand.
CACACTTACATCACACACACACACACACATTTCTCACACACGCACATTTCCACACTTACAGCACACACACACACACACACACACATTTCTCACACTTACATCACACACACACACACATTTCTCACACTTACATCACACACACACACACACACACACACACACACACACATTTCATCACACACACACATTTCTCACACACACTTACATCACAGACACACACACACACACACACACACACACACACACACACACACACACACACACACACACACTGTGTGCAATGCTTGATAATGTGTGTGATGTCAGATTAGTCAGATTAGTCTATTTACTGGGTGACCTGAACATTGACTGGTTGACAACTAGCTGTCCTAGTAGAGGTAGCCGCTAACTGTGACTAATGGCTGTGACATGACCCAGGTTATCACTCAACCTACTAGAGTGGATACCAGGTATGTTGGATCTGTGACTAATGATCCAGTGTCTCTCCTTACCCACTCATCCTCTGTACATCTATCACTCCAGTGTTTAATTGCTATATTGTAATTATTTCGCCACTATTTATTTCCTTACCTCCCTTGTCCTACCTCATTTTCACACACTGTATATAGACTTGTTTATACTGTATTATTGACTGTATGTTTGTTCCATGTGTAACTCTGTGTTGTTGTTTGTGTCGCACTGCTTTGCTTTATCTTGTCCAGGTCGCATTTGCAAATGAGAACTTGTTCTCAACTTGTCTACCTGGTTAAATAAAGTTTAAATAAAAAATTAAATAAAATGAAAGTTTATCACTCAACCAGCGGATACCAATAGTGATCTGTGATGTGTATTGATCATATCTTCAATAATGAGCTTTTGCTACGAAGCAACATCAGTTCCCATTGGCTGTAGTGACCATAACATTGGGCCAGTGACAAAGTGCCAAAATGTCAGTAATTTATAAGAGATCAATACTAATAAAATTGATACAAAATGTTTTCTCTTTTGCTGAAGATGTAAGAATAGTTTTTTTTTTTTCCAGACAATTGTTGACATGCACCTGTTAGGAAATTGATTATGCAAAAGAGGTGATAAACAAGTTTTGGCCGCTCAGCTGATTGGTTGGCATGCTGTAAAGAGAGACACGTTGTGACTAAACTAAACAAGAAGAAGGGGAAATGGTCAACAAAAGCTCAGCTGATTGGTTGACATGCTGTAAAGAGAGACACGTTGTGACTAAACTAAACAAGAAGAAGGGGAAATGGTCAACAAAAGCTCAGCTGATTGGTTGACATGCTGTAAAGAGAGACACATTGTGACTGAACTAAACAAGAAGAATGTCCGTGACATGAAACACAATGGAAAAATAATTTGGAATATATTCAAGGGATGTTATGGGCTGAAAAACCAATTTATCTCCATCGTCCATTGAAATTGATGGGTCATTTTTAGCTTTATGGTGCAACATTAGCCCATTATTTATTTTTTAAATTCTTCAAGACTTGTCAAATTGGTTGTTAATCATTGCTAGACAACCATTTTCAAGTCTTGACATAGATTTTCAAGCTGATTTAAGTCGAAACTGTAATTTGGTCACTCAGGAACATTCACTGTATTCTTGGTAAGAAACTCCAGTGTATATTTGGCCATGTGTTTTTAGGTTATTGTCCTGCTGAAAGGAGAATTTATCTCCCAGTGTCTGGTGGAAAGCAGGATTTTGTGCTTAGCTCAATTGCGTTTATTTTTTAATTGAGTTACGAAGGAAGCCTGTATCTTTGTAATGACTGGGTGTATTGATACACCATCCACAGTGTAATGAATAACTTCACCATGCTCAACGGGGATATTCATCTGCTTTTACATGGTTTTTACCCATCTACCAATAGGTGCCCTTCTTTGAGAGGTATTGGATAACCTCCCTGGTCTTTGTGATTGAATATGTGTTTGAAATTCACTGCTCAACTTATAATTGAATGTGTCGGAGTCAGTCATTCAAGAGTCATGATAAACACTATTATTACATTTTATGCCTCTTATTATGTTTGTTTAGTTTATTAATTTAACCTTTATTCAACCTTTAACTAGCGGCAAGTCAGTTAAGAATAAATTCTCATTTACAATGACGGTCTACCCCTTGTCATGTTCGTTAGGATCGGACCAAGGCGCAGCGTGCTGTGCGTACATTCTTATTTATTTTAAAGATTTAACCACTGAACAAACTAACAAAATAACAAAATGACACGTGAAGCTATATAAACGAGTGCTGACAGGCAACTACACATAGACAAGATCCCACAAACACCAAAGGGAAAATGGCTACCTAGATAGGATCCCCAATCAGAGACAATGATAAACAGCTGCCTCTGATTGGAAACCCATATCAGGCCACCATAGATATACAAATCACCTAGACCTACAAAAACTCTAGACAATACAAAAACTAGCGTACCCACCCTAGTCACACCCTGACCTAACCAAAATATAAAGAAAACAGAAATATCTCAGGTCAGGGCGTGACACCCCGGGCAAAACTGGACGACGCTGAGCCAATTGTGCGTTGATGAATCACATTTTAACTCCTGAATGTATTTATGCTTGCCATAACAAAGGGGTTGAATACTTATTGACTCGAGACATTTCGGCTTTTCATTTTTTATTCATTTGTAAAAATTCGGGAAACATAATTCCACTTTGACATTGTGGAGTATCTGTATTTGGTTATTAGGGGCGGCAGGTAGCCTAGTGGTTAGAGCATTGGGTCAATAACCAAAAGGTTGCTGGATCGAATCCCTGAGCTGACAAGGTAAAAATCTGTCGTTCTGCCACTGAACAATGGAGTTAACCCACTGTTCCTAGCCTGTCATTGTAAATAAGAATTTGTTCTTAACTGACTTCTCTAGTTAAATAAAAAACTATTGATCCCCATTAGCTGTGTGCCAGTAGTTTAAACAGACAGCTCAGTGCATTCAACATGTCAATACCTCTCATAAATACAAGTCAATCTCTCCTCCACTTTGAGCCAGGAGAGATTGACATGCATATTATTAATGTTAGCTCTCTGTGTACATTCAAGGGCCAGCCGTGCTGCCCTGTTCTGGGCCAATTGTAATCTTCCAAGTTCTCTCTTAGTGTCACCTGACTAAACACCTGACCAAACTAGGGCCAAACTAGGGCCTGTAGGACCTGCCTTGTTGATAGTGTTGTTAAGAAGGTAGAAACTAGGGCCTGTAGGACCTGCCTTGTTGATAGTGTTGTTAAGAAGGTAGTAACTAGGGCCTGTAGGACCTGCCTTGTTGATAGTGTTGTTAAGAAGGTAGAAACTAGGACCTGTAGGACCTGCCTTGTTGATAGTGTTGTTAAGAAGGTAGAAACTAGGGCCTGTAGGACCTGCCTTGTTGATAGTGTTGTTAAGAAGGTAGAAACTAGGGCCTGTAGGACCTGCCTTGTTGATAGTGTTGTTAAGAAGGTAGAAACTAGGGCCTGTAGGACCTGCCTTGTTGATAGTGCTGTTAAGAAGGTTGAAACTAGGGCCTGTAGGACCTGCCTTGTTGACAGTGCTGTTATAAAGGTAGAAACTAGGGCCTGTAGGACCTGCCTTGTTGATAGTGCTGTTAAGAAGTTAGAAACTAGGGCCTGTAGGACCTGCCTTGTTGATAGTGTTGTTAAGAAGGTAGAAACTAGGGCCTGTAGGACCTGCCTTGTTGATAGTGTTGTTAAGAAGGTAGAGCATTGCTTTATTATGGACAGGCTTCTCCCCATCTTAGCTACTGTTGTATCAACATGTTTTGACCATGACAGTTTATAATCCAGGGTTACTCCAAGCTGTTTAGTCACATCAACTTGCTCATTTTCCACATTATTCGTGACAAGATTAAATTGAGGTTTAGGGTTTAGAGAAATGATTTGTTCCAAATACAATGCTTTTAGATTTATAAATATTAAGGTCTAATGTATTTCTTTCCACCCTCTCTGAAACTAACTCCAGGTCTTCGTTAAGTGTTATTTAACTAGGCAAGTCAGTTAAGAACAAATTCTTATTTTCAATGACGGCCTAGGAACAGTAGGTTAACTGCCTTGTTCAGGGGCTGAATGGCAGATTTTTACCTTCTCAGCTCAGGGATTTGATTTAGCAACCTTTCAGTTGCTAGTCCAACGCTCTAACCACTAGGCTACATGCCGCCCCAGGTAGTCTACTGTCATAGAGTCTACTGTCATAGAATCTACTGTCATAGAGTCTACTGTCATAGAGTCTACTGTCATAGAGTCTACTGTCATAGAATCTACTGTCATAGAGTCTATTGTCATACAGTCTACTGTCATAGAATCAGTCTACTGTCATATAATCAGTCTACTGTCATAGAGTCTACGGTCATAGAGTCTACTGTCATAGAGTCTACTGTCATAGTCTATTGTCAGAGTCTACTGTCATAGTCTACTGTCACAGAGTCTACTGTCACAGAGTCTACTGTCACAGAGTCTACTGTCATAGAGTCTACTATCATAGAGTCTACTGTCAGAGTCTACTGTCATACAGTCTACTGTCATAGAGTCTACTGTCACAGAGTCTACTGTCATAGAGTCTACTGTCATAGAGTCTACTGTCGTAGAGTCTACTGTCATAGAGTCTACTGTCGTAGAGTCTATTGTCATAGAATCAGTCTACTGTCATAGAATCAGTCTACTGTCATAGAGTCTACGGTCATAGAGTCTACTGTCATAGAGTCTACTGTCATAGTCTATTGTCAGAGTCTACTGCCATAGAGTCTACTGTCACATAGTCTACTGTCACAGAGTCTACTGTCATAGAGTCTACTGTCATAGAGTCTACTGTCACAGAGTCTACTGTCAGAGAGTCTACTGTCAGAATCTACCGTCATAGAGTGTACTGTCAGAGTCCACTGCCATAGAGTCTACTGTCATAGAGTCTACCGTCATAGAGTCTACTGTCAGAGTCTACTGTCATAGAGTCTACTGTCATAGAGTCTACTGTCAGAGTCTACTGTCATAGAGTCTACTGTCAGAGAGTCTACTGTCAGAGAGTCTACTGTCAGAGTCTACTGTCATAGAGTCTACTGTCATAGAGTCTACTGTCAGAGTCTACTGTCATAGAGTCTACTGTCAGAATCTACCGTCATAGAGTCTACTGTCAGAGTCTACTGTCATAGAGTCTACTGTCAGAATCTACTGTCATAGAGTCTACTGTCATAGAGTCTACTGTCACAGAGTCTACTGTCATAGAGTCTACTGTCATAGAGTCTACTGTCAGAGAGTCTACTGTCAGAGAGTCTACTGTCAGAGTCTAGTCATAGAGTACTGTCACTGTCAGAGTCTACTGTCATAGAGTCTACTGTCATAGAGTCTACTGTCATAGAGTCTACTGTCAGAGTCTACTGTCATAGAGTCTACTGTCAGAATCTACCGTCATAGAGTCTACTGTCAGAGTCTACTGTCATAGAGTCTACTGTCAGAATCTACCTGTCATAGAGTCTACTGTCAGAGTCTACTGTCATAGAGTCTACTGTCAGAGAGTCTACTGTCAGAGAGTCTACTGTCAGAGAGTCTACTGTCATACAGTCTAGAGAGTCCACTGTCAGAGTCTACTGTCATAGAGTCTACTGTCATAGAGTCTACTGTCAGAGTCTACTGTCATAGAGTCTACTGTCATAGAGTCTACTGTCATAGAGTCATAGAGTCTACTGTCAGAGTCTACTGTCATAGAGTCTACTGTCAGAATCTACCGTCATAGAGTCTACTGTCACTGTCATAGAGTCTACTGTCATAGAGTCTACTGTCTGTCACTGTAGAGTCTACTGTCAGAGAGTCTACTGTCAGAGAGTCTACTGTCAGAGTCTACTGTCAGAGAGTCTACTGTCAGAGTCTACTGTCATAGAGTCTACTGTCATAGAGTCTACTGTCACAGAGTCTACTGTCATAGAGTCTACTGTCAGAGTCTACTGTCAGAGAGTCTACTGTCATAGAGTCTACTGTCAGAGTCTACTGTCTGTCTGTCATAGAGTCTACTGTGTCAGTCATAGAGTCTACTGTCAGAGTCTACTGTCATAGAGTCTACTGTCATAGAGTCTACTGTCACAGAGTCTACTGTCATAGAGTCTACTGTCATAGAGTCTACTGTCACTGTCAGAGTCTACTGTCAGAGTCTACTGTCATAGAGTCTACTGTCTGTCAGAGTCTACTGTCATAGAGTCTGTCATAGAGTCTACTGTCATAGAGTCTCTCATAGAGTCTGTCATAGAGTCTACTGTCACAGAGTCTACTGTCATAGAGTCTACTGTCATAGAGTCTACTGTCATAGAGTCTACTGTAGAGTCTACTGTCACAGAGTCTACTGTCATAGAGTCTATTGTCACAGACAGAGTCTACTGTCATAGAGTCTACTGTCATAGTCTATTGTCAGAGTCTACTGTCATAGAGTCTACTGTCACAAAGTCTACTGTCACAGAGTCTACTGTCATAGAGTCTACTGTCATAGAGTCTACTGTCACAGAGTCTACTGTCATAGAGTCTACTGTCAGAATCTACCGTCATAGAGTCTACTGTCAGAGTCTGCTGTCATAGAGTCTACTGTAAGAATCTAGTCTACTGTCATAGAGTGTACTGTCATAGAGTCTACTGTCATAGAGTCTACTGTCATAGAGTCTACCGTCATAGAGTCTACTGTCATAGAGTCTACTGTCAGAGTCTACTGTCATAGAGTCTACTGTCAGAGTCTGCTGTCATAGAGTCTACTGTCAGAATCTACCGTCATAGAGTCTACTGTCACAGAGTCTACTGTCATAGAGTCTACTGTCATAGAGTCTACTGTCACAGAGTCTACTGTCATAGAGTCTACTGTCATAGAGTCTACTGTCATAGAGTCTACTGTCATAGAGTCTACTGTCATAGAGTCTACTGTCATAGAGTCTACTGTCATAGAGTCTACTGTCACAGAGTCTACTGTCATAGAGTCTATTGTCATAGAATAGAGTCTACTGTCAGTCTACTGTTTAGAAGTCTACTGTCTACTGTCATAGAATCAGTCTACTGTCATAGAGTCTACGGTCATAGAGTCTACTGTCATAGAGTCTACTGTCATAGTCTATTGTCAGAGTCTACTGCCATAGAGTCTACTGTCACATAGTCTACTGTCACAGTCTACTGTCATAGAGTCTACTGTCATAGAGTCTACTGTCAGAGTCTACTGTCATAGAGTCTACTGTCAGAGAGTCTACTGTCAGAGAGTCTACTGTCAGAGTCTACTGTCATAGAGTCTACTGTCATAGAGTCTACTGTCATAGAGTCTACTGTCAGAATCTACCGTCATAGAGTCTACTGTCAGAGTCTACTGTCATAGAGTCTACTGTCAGAATCTACCGTCATAGAGTCTACTGTCACAGAGTCTACTGTCATAGAGTCTACTGTCATAGAGTCTACTGTCAGAGAGTCTACTGTCAGAGAGTCTACTGTCAGAGAGTCTACTGTCAGAGTCTACTGTCATAGAGTCTACTGTCATAGAGTCTACTGTCACAGAGTCTACTGTCATAGAGTCTACTGTCACAGAGTCTACTGTCATAGAGTCTACTGTCAGAGAGTCTACTGTCAGAGAGTCTACTGTCAGAGTCTACTGTCATAGAGTCTACTGTCATAGAGTCTACTGTCAGAGTCTACTGTCATAGAGTCTACTGTCATAGAGTCTACTGTCACAGAGTCTACTGTCATAGAGTCTACTGTCATAGAGTCTACTGTCATAGAGTCTACCGTCATAGAGTCTACTGTCACAGAGTCTACTGTCATAGAGTCTATTGTCACAGACAGAGTCTACTGTCATAGAGTCTACTGTCATAGTCTATTGTCAGAGTCTACTGTCATAGAGTCTACTGTCACAAAGTCTACTGTCACAGAGTCTACTGTCATAGAGTCTACTGTCATAGAGTCTACTGTCACAGAGTCTACTGTCATAGAGTCTACTGTCAGAATCTACCGTCATAGAGTCTACTGTCAGAGTCTGCTGTCATAGAGTCTACTGTAAGAATCTACCGTCATAGAGTGTACTGTCAGAGTCCACTGTCATAGAGTCTACTGTCATAGAGTCTACTGTCATAGAGTCTACCGTCATAGAGTCTACTGTCATAGAGTCTACTGTCAGAATCTACTGTCATAGAGTCTACTGTCAGTCTGCTGTCATAGAGTCTACTGTCAGAATCTACCGTCATAGAGTCTACTGTCACAGAGTCTACTGTCATAGAGTCTACTGTCATAGAGTCTACCGTCATAGAGTCTACTGTCATAGAGTCTACTGTCATAGAGTCTACTGTCATAGAGTCTACTGTCATAGAGTCTACTGTCATAGAGTCTACTGTCATAGAGTCTACTGTCATAGAGTCTACTGTCATAGAGTCTACTGTCATAGAGTCTACTGTCATAGAGTCTACTGTCAGAGAGTCTACTGTCAGAGAGTCTACTGTCAGAGTCTACTGTCATAGAGTCTACTGTCATAGAGTCTACTGTCAGAGTCTACTGTCATAGAGTCTACTGTCAGAATCTACCGTCATAGAGTCTACTGTCAGAGTCTACTGTCATAGAGTCTACTGTCAGAATCTACTGTCAGAGTCTACTGTCATAGAGTCTACTGTCATAGAGTCTACTGTCAGAGTCTACTGTCATAGAGTCTACTGTCAGAGAGTCTACTGTCAGAGAGTCTACTGTCAGAGTCTACTGTCATAGAGTCTACTGTCATAGAGTCTACTGTCAGAGTCTACTGTCATAGAGTCTACTGTCAGAATCTACCGTCATAGAGTCTACTGTCAGAGTCTACTGTCATAGAGTCTACTGTCAGAATCTACCGTCATAGAGTCTACTGTCACAGAGTCTACTGTCATAGAGTCTACTGTCATAGAGTCTACTGTCAGAGAGTCTACTGTCAGAGAGTCTACTGTCAGAGAGTCTACTGTCAGAGTCTACTGTCATAGAGTCTACTGTCATAGAGTCTACTGTCACAGAGTCTACTGTCATAGAGTCTACTGTCAGAATCTACCGTCATAGAGTCTAGTGTCAGAGAGTCTACTGTCATAGAGTCTACCGTCATAGAGTCTACTGTCACAGAGTCTACTGTCATAGAGTCTATTGTCACAGACAGAGTCTACTGTCATAGAGTCTACTGTCATAGAGTCTACCGTCATAGAGTCTACTGTCAGAGTCTACTGTCAGAGTCTACTGTCATAGGATGTATAGTCCTAGACCTGTTGTAGAGGATGTATAGTCCTAGACCTGTGTTGTTGTAGACGATGTATAGTCCTGGACCTGTGTTGTTGTAGAGGACGTATAGTCCCGGGTCTGTGTTGTTGTAGAGGACGTATAGTCCCGGGTCTGTGTTGTTGTAGAGGATGTATAGTCCTAGACCTGTGTTGTTATAGGGGATGTATAGTCCTAGACCTGTGTGGTTGTAGAGGATGTATAGTCCTAGATTTGTGTTGTTATAGAGGATGTATAGCCCTAGGTCTGTGTTGTTGTAGAGGATGTATAGTCCCGGGTCTGTGTTGTTGTAGAGGATGTATAGTCCTAGACCTGTGTTGTTGTAGAGGATGTATAGTCCTAGACCTGTGTTGTTGTAGAGGATGTATAGTCCTAGACTTGTGTTGTTATAGAGGATGTATAGCCCTAGACCTGTGTTGTTGTAGAGGATGTATAGTCCTAGACCTGTGTTGTTGTAGAGGATGTATAGTCCTAGACTTGTGTTGTTATAGAGGATGTATAGCCCTAGACCTGTGTTGTTATAGAGGATGTATAGTCCTAGACCTGTGTTGTTGTAGAGGTGGAGTTATGGGCCAAACACAAAAAGCACCATTTTGAAATGTTGATCCCAATGTTACACATTGCCCCCATTATTTTCCGACCTATGACACTGTGTCACGAGTCCGACCGAGGGTGTTTCCTTTTCCCGGGCGGGTGGCGCTCGGCGGTCGTCGTCACCGGCCTATTAGCTGCCACTGATTGTTTTTCCTCCCCCTTGTATGTTTAGTGGTAGCACCTGTGTAGGGTTAATTAGTTTGTCTTTATTAGACAGCCGGCCCGCCTGGTTGTTGTGCGGGATTATTTCTATGTAACATTCGGCTCTGTTGTAGAGGTACGTGTTTTGTGCCTGGTCGTGATTTGTTCCATTGTACATTTTGATTCCCTGTGTTTGGGAACGTTACTTTTGTGAGCACCCTGTGGTGTGTTAAGCGCTATTAAAAGACGCACAGCATTGAACTCTCTGTTTCCTGCATTTGACTCCACACCCACGACACCCGGAGCATTACACACTGGATCAGTGTGTGAGTCTGTATGGTTCCTGTATAATATCTGTATAGTTTCTGGGTGGTAGCTAGCTCCCCTCCCTCTCTCCTTGATGGCAGGCAGTCTGTTTGTTGTGACTCCCTGGCATGTCAAACACACACCCAGGCACACACACACACACACACACTAACATATTTTGTGTCTCTGGGTCCGTTCCCAGCGCCTCATCCCACAGGAATGCCTGGCTCCTCTACCGGCGGGCCCCTAACAAGGTTTAAAAAGACACATTCATGTTTTTGTCTTTTAATCCCTTCAGTGGAGCCGTACTGCTTTATTCATTCATCAATGTGTTCATCCTTCATCAAGTTGTTGTTTAACTCCAGGCTGGCTCACAGCTTGGATGAGGAGGATGCCAGAGAAAACAATGGTAACAGAGAAAACACAGTAACAGATTAAACACAGAGAAAACACAGTAACAGATTAAACACAGAGAAAACACAGAGAAAACACAGTAACAGATTAAACACAGAGAAAACACAGTAACAGATTAAACACAGAGAAAACACAGTAACAGATTAAACACAGAGAAAACACAGAGAAAACACAGTAACAGATTAAACACAGAGAAAACACAGATTAAACACAGATTAAACACAGATTAAACACAGATTAAACACAGATTAAACACAGAGAAAACACAGAGAAAAAAAAACAGTAACAGAGAAAATATTGGTTGGTGTTTGGGGAGTGAAGTAGTTCAAATGTTTTCCATCTGTTTGTGTCAGATGACGCGGAGAATCTCCAGACAGTTTCTTATCTTGGTCGTTTTTGTTTGTTTGTTGTGTCACATTGATTGAAAACCACCACACAACCACAGTCAACAGTTGTTCCTGTTTTTTTCGGATGTCAGTGGGATGTTAGCTGTCTGTTGTTGTCAGGATGTATAGAGCACCAGTTCCTGGGTCCTCCTGAGTGCTGCCTTGTCCCTGTGCTGTTTCTCTGCTTTCTGACACCCTTTACAACTACCTGCTGAGCTATTCTCAGACAGAAGTGGTATGACTCTTTTGGTTGACAAGCCATGAAAGAGTTGAGATGGCCTTTTTTTCTCTGTGTGAAACTACACACAAGCTCGAATCAACAACCCAAGGGTGAACTTAAGGGTTGGTATCCTGTGTCCACTGCTCTGCTGTGATGGCAGACTGACGGTGTTAACAATAGGAAGGAGGTCTGTAGAGCCTGATGTTGATATTTGTCTACTCTGGAGAGAGAAAGAGAGAGAGAGGATAGCAGAGAGAGAGAGGATGGCAGAGAGCGAGAGAGAGCGGGGGGTAGTAGAGAGAGAGAGAGGGGGTAGTAGAGAGAGAGGGGTAGTAGTAGAGAGAGAGAGAGGGATAGAGCGAGTGAAAGAGAGAGAGAGAGAGAGAGAGAGAGGATAGCAGAGAGAGAAAGAGAGGATAGCAGAGAGAGAGGATAGCAGAGAGAGAGAAAGAAAGAGAGAGAGAGAGGATAGATAGCAGATAGAGAGAGAGAGAGAGGATAGCAGAGAGAGAGAGGATAGCAGAGAGAGAGAGAGTGAGAGATGATAGCGAGAGATGATAGCAGAGAGAGAGAGGATAGCAGAGAGAGGATTGCAGAGAGAGAGAGAAAGAGAGAGAGAGAGAGGATAGCAGAGAGAGAGAGTATAGCAGAGAGAGAGAGGATAGCAGAGAGAGAGAGGATAGCAGAGAGAGGATAGCAGAGAGAGAGAGGGAGAGAGAGAGAGAAAGAGAGAGAGAGGATAGCAGATAGAGAGAGAGGATAGCAGAGAGAGAGAGGATTGCAGAGAGAGAGAGAGGATAGCAGAGAGAGAGAGGATAGCAGAGAGAGAGAGAGGGGGTAGTAGAGAGAGAGAGGGGGGTAGTAGAGAGAGAGAGGGGGTAGTAGAGAGAGAGAGAGAGAGGGGGGGGGTAGTAGAGAGAGAGAGAGAGGGAGAGAGAGATAGAGAGAGAGAGAGAGAGAGAGAGAGAGAGAGAGAGAGAGAGAGAGAGGATAGCAGAGAGAGTGAGAGGATAGCAGAGAGAGAAAGATGACGGGCACAGCTTTATCTCAGCTGTCAGACCTCCAGCGGTCGATACCAGAATGTTACAATATTTGAAAAATGAAGAAGGAAAAATATCTCCTGGTTTTGCATTGTGAGGCGTGAGTCAAGCAAGTTAAGTAAGGTGATTTGTAGCGTCTGACTCTGAATGGATGGATGGAAACATTGTGTGTGCCTGTGGGTGTGTGTGTGTGTGTGTGTGTGTGTGTGTGTGTGTGTGTGTGCTGTAATTGTGCAGTGATTGAGCTGTTGAGGGTAAAAATATAATTCATAGACCTACAGTGTCTTTCTAAATTTCTTTTGAATAATGTTTCTTAATCGATGATACTGTGTGGGTCTAGTGTTTCAGTGCTAATTACATACTACAGAAACCTACCGTGTTGCAAGGTTCGATACTGTGGCAAAAAGTTTGCAGTGCGACACACGTTTTTAATTGGTCACAATGGTCCCAGTGAAAAAATGTTTACCTGGTTACTTTTCACTTTGCTTCTTTAAAAAATTTTTTTATCATCATGATGAATTAAAAACCGTAATGTCCTTCTGAAGAGGCAACAAACAGCACGGGAATGTCTCTGTGCGTCTCTTTCAGGGCTTAACATGGAAACCCATCATCATGTCTCTGTGCGTCTCTGTGTGTTTCAGGGAAACATGGAAACCCTCCCATCATCCCCGTCAGCTGTCCTCTTGGACCGGTCATTTTTTAACAATTTATTTATGCTATTTTTAATCTAGGGTATATAATTTATAAAAAAAAAAAAGATGGATTCAAGAAAGGTTTGTTGATTATTTATCACACGTGTGTGACAGTACAGAGGCGGATGCAAGATGCAAGCAACGTTTAATGAATACAGTTTACAGCAGCAACAGGACAGACAGACTGTACTCAGACGGAATCCGACCCAGGGACTAGGGCGCATCTTCCTATGATAGCGTGCTGAGAAATCCAGGGGAGTGTGTCCGGATGGGTAGGAGGAAGCACAGCAGATTATCCACACAAGGGCGGTGAGAGATGAGCACAGACACACGACACAACCTCAGAGAAGTAACAACGATCTGACAACAAGAAACACTGGTTACAGAACATATAAAGGGAAGATAAGTGATTCCAGCTGGCACAGACAATCAGGCCGAGATTGGGAACCACGCCCACACAAACACGGAGAGAGAGAGAGAGAGAGAGAGAGAGAGAGAGAGGGAGAGAGAGGGAGGCAGTGGATTCATGAACCGTGACAATACCCCCCTAGGAACGCCTCCAGGCGAATTTACCTGTCGATTGAAATCATCGATAAGGGAGTGATCCAGAATGTCCCTAGCAGGTACCCAACTTCTCTCCTCCGGGCCGTAACCCTCCCAGTCCACCAGGTACTGGAATCCGCGTCCCCTCCTTCTAGAGTCCAAAATACGATTGACAGAAAAGGTGGGTTCCCCATCAACAAGTCGTGGCGGCGGGGGAACCGGGACTGGCGGGTTAATGCGTGCCTGAAACACAGGTTTTATTTTAGACACATGAAAGGTAGGATGAATTCCCCTATACGCCGGAGGAAGCTTGAGCTGGACCGCCACCGGACTAATGATCCTGGTGACTTTGAACGGGCCGATTAATTTGGGGGCAAGCTTGTTCGAAACGGATCGGAGTGGAATGTTCTTAGTAGAAAGCCACACTCTTTGGCCAACGACGTATACCGGAGGCTTCGACCGGTGGCGATCGGCCTTAGCCTTGGTGCGCGCCCCCACCCGGAGAAGAGTCTCACGGGCTCTGCTCCATGCGTGACGGCACCTCTGGATGAAAGCGTGAGCGGAGGGAACAGTGACCTCGGACTCTGTACTGGGAAAGATAGGTGGCTGGTAACCTAAACTACACTCAAACGGAGAGAGACCCGTGGCTGCCACTGGCAACGAATTGTGAGCGTACTCAACCATAGAGAGTTGTTGACTCCAGGAAGAGGGATTCTTAGAAACCAAACATCGCAACACTCTCTCCAAATCTTGGTTGGCCCTCTCCGTTTGACCGTTGCTCTGGGGATGAAACCCTGAAGACAGGCTGACACTCGCTCCCAGTAACCTACAAAACTCTTGCCAAAACTTGGACACAAATTGGGGCCCCCTGTCAGAAACTACGTCCATCGGCAGGCCATGTAAGCGAAAGACGTGATCCACGACAGTTACCGCTGTCTCCTTGGCAGATGGTAATTTAGGCAAGGGAATAAAATGAGCCGCCTTCGAGAACCGGTCCACCACGGTCAAAACAACCGTCTTGCCCTGGGAGGGCGGGAGGGCGGTAACAAAATCTAGCGCGATGTGGGACCAGGGTCTCGAAGGGACCGACAGCGGTTGGAGTAACCCATCTGGGGGTCGATTAGAAGTCTTCCCAGTGGCACAAACCGAGCAAGCCAAGACAAAACTGTGAATGTCACGAGCCATCAGTGGCCACCAAAAGCGTTGCTTAACCAAAAGCTAGTGCGGCTGACTCCTGGATGACACGCTACGTTGGAGCAATGCCCCCACCGAATAACATCGGACCGACACCCCTCCGGCACAAACAACCGATTAGGCGGGCAACCGGGCGGAGGCGTTACCCCTTCCCCGTTACCCCTTCTAAGGCCGTTTTGACCCTCGATTCAACCTCCCATGTGAGTGTGGAGACCACTAGGGTCCCGGGTAGGATGCACTCGGGAGTGGATGGGCGTTCGGAATGGTCAAAAATGCGAGAAAGGGAATCGGGTTTGACATTCTTGGAACCCGGGCGATACAAGAGAGAGAAGTCAAAACGTCCGAAAAAGAGTGCCCACCGCCTGCCTGGAGTTGAGTCGCTTGGCGGTTCTGATATATTCTAAATTTTTGTGATCGGTCCAAACTATAAAAGGTACCCCCGAACCCTCTAACCAATGGCGCCACTCCTCCAGTGCTAACTTCACTGCCAACAACTCTCTGTTGCCAATGTCGTAGTTGCGTTCCGCAGGTGATAACCGATGGGAAAGGAACGCGCAAGGGTGCATCTTGTCGTCAGAAGAGGAACGTTGGGAAAGTACCGCACCTACCCCCATCTCTGAAGCGTCCACCTCCACCACGAACTGACGCGAGGGATCGGGAGCTATGAGGATGGGAGCCGAAACAAAGCGGCTCTTGAGTTTGGCGAATGCAGCCTCGGCTGTATCGGGCTGCACCTGAACGTCACTCTGGGGGAGGTTAAGGCGGTAAGAGGAGCGACTATCTGGCTAAAGTTACGAATGAAACGCCGGTAGAAATTGGCGAATCCCAGAACCCCACCCACACAAACACGGGAGAGAGAGAGAGAGAGAGAGAGAGAGAGAGAGAGAGAGAGAGAGAGAGAGAGAGGGAGGCAGTGGATTCATGAGATTCATGAACCGTGACAACGTGTTGCTACAACCTGGACTCAGAGCATTTTGTAGTATTCTGTCAATGACACTGACTCAACTCCAGCCACTTTAATAATGGGAATTGATGGGAAATGATGTAAATATATCACTAACCACTTTAAACAATGCTACCTTATATAATGTTACTTACCCTACATTATTCATCTCATATGTATATACTGCTACAACCTGGACATTTTGTAGTATTCTGTACGTACCAACCGTGCATCAAAGTTGGGACCGAGAGACTGAAAAACAGCTTCTATCTCAAGGCCATCAGACTGTTAAACAGCCACCACTAACATTGAGTGGCTGCTGCCAACACACTGACACTGACACTGACTCAACTCCAGCCACTTTAATAATGAAAAAATGATGAGTCCGTCTCTCTAGTCCGTCTCTCTAGTCCGTCTCTCTAGTCTGTCGCTCTAGTCCGTCGCTCTAGTCCGTCTCTAGTCCGTCGCTCTAGTCCATCACACTAGTCCGTCTCTCTAGTCCGTCGCTCTAGTCCGTCTCTCTAGTCCGTCTCTCTAGTCCGTCGCTCTAGTCCGTCTCTCTAGTCCGTCTCTCTAGTCCGTCTCTAGTCTGTCGCTCTAGTCCGTCGCTCTAGTCCATCACGCTAGTCCGTCTCTCTAGTCCGTCGCTCTAGTCCGTCTCTAGTCCGTCTCTCTAGTCCGTCGCTCTAGTCCGTCTCTTTAGTCCTCTCTAGTCCGTCTCTCTAGTCTGTCGCTCTAGTCCGTCGCTCTAGTCTGTCGCTCTATTCCATCACTCTAATCCATCGCTTTAGTCTGTCACTCTAGTCCGTCGCGATGGACAACCTTCATGGCTGCTGTAATTGTGCTATGTTTCTTCCTGAAGCCCGATTGGTACATTGATAAAATAGAGTTAGTAAATAAAAACTATTTTAGCTGTTCACTCACAAGGGTTTCAAGTATTTTCACCAGGGGTGACAGCGTTGAGGTTGGCCTATAATTATTTAAAAGAGTTGGATCTTCCCCATTTAAAACTGGTAGGACAAATGCCAATATCCAGATCTTTGGAATTTCATTACATTCCAGGGTTAGATTGAACAGATATGTAAGTGGTTCAGCTATGAAATCAGCTGCCAGATTTAAAAAGCAGGGATCCAAAAGATCAGGACCTGCAGGCTTTCTCTGACCTAAGGATTTCAGGGCTTTATGTACCACCTGCACTGAGAATGTCAAAAAGCTAAAAGTTTGATCAGCTCTCACTGGTTCATCCATACAGGGGTGGACAGAGACAGAGGACACTGGTTCATCCACACAGGGTTGGACAGAGACAGAGGACACTGGTTCATCCACACAGGGTTGGACAGCGACAGAGGACACTGGTTCATCCACACAGGGTTGTACAGAGACAGAGGACACTGGTTCATCCACACAGGGTTGTACAGAGACAGAGGACACTGGTTCATCCACACAGGGTTGTACAGAGACAGGGGACACTGGTTCATCCACACAGGGTTGGACAGAGACAGAGGACACTGGTTCATCCACACAGGGTTGTACAGAGACAGAGGACACTGGTTCATCCACACAGGGTTGTACAGAGACAGAGGACACTGGTTCATCCACACAGGGTTGTACAGAGACAGAGGACACTGGTTCATCCACACAGGGTTGTACAGAGACAGAGGACACTGGTTCATCCACACAGGGTTGTACAGAGACAGAGGACACTGGTTCATCCACACAGGGTTGTACAGAGACAGAGGACACTGGTTCATCCACACAGGGTTGTACAGAGACAGAGGACACTGAATCAAACAGCCTACCAGATGATACAAAGTGCTCATTGAAACAATTCAGGACCTGCAGTCATATACAGCAACAGAGTCCTTCAAAACACATGACGGTAATTCATTAACATTACTGTTACCAGACATAGAATTAATAGCCCTCCAGAACTTTCTGGATCATTCAGGTTATCAGTGGTAACAGACATAAAATATTCAGACCTGGCCTTCCTGAGAAGAAAAGAACACTTGTTTCGTAACTACCTAAAAATAAGCCAATCAGCATCAGAACATGATTTCCTTGCTTTAGCCCAGGCTAGATTACGGTCGTGAATAATACAAGACAGCTCAGAAGAAAACCATGGATTATCCCGCCCTTTAACCCTGAACCTGTGGAATGGGGCATGTTTGTTTACTATTTGGATAAAAACATCATGAACGAATTTCCAGGCAGTTTCCACATCAGGGATAAACTCAATCTGCTCCAGTCAAAATAAAAATAAAGTCATGAAAGAAAGCCTGCTCATTGGCTCGGTCTGGCTCGAGGTCCCCAGCACGCACTGGAAGGGAGACAACCCGGTGGAGGACTGACGAAGTGAGTTCTGGGTGTACTCCTCCCAGGAAGAAACCTTGCCCACTCCAGATTTTGAGAATCTGTCCACAATAACCATAACAATGGTGAAACTATCAGACAGGGAATTTCAGTGACACAATCTATGGACAGATGGGTCCAAGGCCACTGAGGGACGAGGAGGGGAAGAAGTTTCCCTGCTGGTGTGTTCCGAGGAGACTTGGTTTAGGCACATACTCCAAGTTCCGATGGTCGGTGAGGATGAGAGACCGGTATGTGGTGCTCTCCAGCCAGTGCCTACACTCCTCCACTCCAACTTCACTGCCAGGAGCTCCCGATCACCAACGTGATAGATCTTCTCTGCAGGAGAGTAATAGGCACATGGATACTGTTTTTGTGATTTACCTTGGCGTTGTGACAGGACGGCCCACACGCCCACTTCTGAAGTGTCCACCTCCAAACACGAGGGCAGCGTAGAGTCTGGATGTTTCAGCAACAGGGTGGAGGTGAAACAGCGCTTCAGCAGGCGGAAGGCCTCATCAGCTGATTCCACGCCAACTTACGGGGACCACCTTTGATGAGAGAGGAGAAGCGAGAGAGCTGAAGTAACTGATGAAATGGCAGTAAAAGTTGGCAAATCCCCCTTAAAAATGTTGTAGTTCCCTTTACGGTGGTTGGAGCCATGACCTGACTGCAGCTTTCCTTTCCTTATTCTAATGCAGACAATTACAGAAGAAGAAGACATAGCCTATCTGCAATACTGCAGTTGTTCTACCCCTTAAAACATTTATAAAATAAGCCAAGTCTCTCTGTGTTCCTGTTTCTAACCCTGACCCTGACCTAACCCTCCTAGCCTGGTCTAACCCTCCTAGCCTGGTCTAACACCAGTCTCTCTCTGTGTACCTGTTTCTAACCCTGACCCTGACCTAACCCTCCTAGCCTGGTCTAACACCACTCTCTCTCTGTGTTCCTGTTTCTAACCCTGACCTAACCCTCCTAGCCTGGTCTAACACCACTCTCTCTCTGGTTTCCTGTTTCTAACCCTGACCCTGACCTAACCCTCCTAGCCTGGTCTAACCCTCCTAGCCTGGTCTAACACCACTCTCTCTCTGGTTTCCTGTTTCTGACCCTGACCCTGACCTAACCCTCCTAGCCTGGTCTAACACCAGTCTCTCTCTGTGTTCCTGTTTCTAATCCTGACCCTGACCTAACCCTACTAGCCTGGTCTAACACCAGCCTCTCTGTGTTCCTGTTTCTAACCCTGACCCTCCTAGCCTGGTCTAACACCAGTCTCTCTCCTAGCTCCTTCTACAACACTGCCAGTTGGGACAACAGAGCTAGCAAGGAAATACATGACACACACAGGTTATGTTTCTGAATCAAACACATTGTCACCCAGAGTTCACACAGCCAGAGGTTTCTGAATCAAACACATTGTCACCCAGAGTTCACACAGCCAGAGGTTTCTGAATCAAACACATTGTTGGGATGAGCTCAGTCCAAACCTCGGACACATGTATATTTCCAACACAGACTCTTATATGAGACCTGTCTAGTTTCTAGATCGAGCCGTGTGCTTTAGTAGTCATGTAGTGGAGTCTGTGATCACATGTGCACATCTAACAAGTGTTCACAATATAATTCCCTTGATTTCTCTGGAAGGAAAATTAACCTGTGTATTTTATTTACAGTAGAAGTCGGAAGTTTACATAGACTCAGGTTGGAGTCATTAAAACTCGTTTTTCAACCACTCCACAAATTTGTTGTTAACAAACTTTAGTTTTGGCAAGTCGGTTAGGACATCTACTTTGTACATGACACAAGTCATTTTTCCAACAATTGTTTACAGACAGATTATTTCACTGTATCACAATTCCAGTGGGTCAGAAGTTTACATACACTAAGATGACTGTGCCTTTAAACAGCTTGGAAAATTCCAGAAAATGATGTCATGGCTTTAGAAGCTTCTGATAGGCTAATTGACATAATTTGAGTTAATTGGAGGTGTACCTGTGGATGTATTTCAAGGTCTACCTTCAAACTTGCGGGTACAAAAGGAAACGGGTACAAAAGTATCTACATCCACAGTAAAACGAGTCCTATATCGACATAACCTGAAAGGCCACTCAGCAAGGAAGAAGCCACTGCTCCAAAACCGGCATAAAAAGCCAACTGCCCATGGGGACAAATATCAAACTTTTTTTTTTGGACTGTTTGGCCATAATGACCATCGTTATGTTTGGAGGAAGAAGGCGGAGGCTTGAAAGCTGAAGAACACCATCCCGACCGTGAATCACAGGGGTGGCAGCATCATGTTGTGTGGGTGCTTTGCTGCAGGAGGGCCTGGTGACCTTCACAAAATAGATGGCATCATGAGGTCAGGAACATTATGTGGATATATTGATGCAACATCTCAAGACATCAGTTAAAAGTTAAAGCTTGGTCGCAAATGGGTCTCCAAATGGACAATGACTTCCAAAGTTGTTGCAAAATGGCTTAAGGACAAGAAAGTCAAGGTATTGGAGTGGCCATCACAAAGCCCTGCCCTCAATCCTATAGAAAATGTGTAGGTAGAACGGAAAAAGCAAGGAGGCCTACAAACCTGACTCAGTTACACCAGCTCTGTCAGGAGGAATGGGCCAAAATTAACCCAACTTATTGTGGGAAGCTTGTGGAAGGCTACCTGGAACATTTGACCCAAGTTAAACAATTTAAAGGCAATGCTGCCAAATACTAATTGAGTGTATGTAATCTTCTGACCCACTGGGAATGTGATGAAAGAAATAAAAGCTGAAATAAATAATTCTCTCTACTATTATTCTGACATTTCACATTCTTTTTTTGAACATTTACCTCCCTTTTTCACCCCAATTTCATGGTATCCAATTATTGGTAGCTACTATCTTGTGTCATCGCTACAACTCCCGTACGGGCTCGGGAGAGACGAAGGTCGAAAGTCATGCGTCCTACGAAACACAACCCAACCAAGTCACACTGCTTCTTAACACAGCGCTCATCCAACCCGTTAACCAGCCGCAACAATGTGTCGGAGGAAACACTGTGCACCTGGCGACCTTTGTTAGCGCACACTGCGCCCGGCCCGCCACAGGAGTCGCTAGTGCGCGATGAGACAAGGATATCCCTACCGGCCAAACCCTCCTTAACCCAAACAACGCTAGGCCAATTGTGCGTCGCCCCACAGACCTCCCAGTCGCGGCCGGCTGCGACAGAGCCTGGGCGCTGTGCCTTAGACCACTGCACCACCTGGGAGGCAATTTCACATTCTTAAAATAAAGTGTGGTGATAAAGTGGAGCTCTTAATAGACCAAAGTCAGGGAATTGTTACTAGGACATGTCAGGAATGGTGAGAAACTGAGTATAAATGTATTTGACTGAGGTGTATGTAAACTTCTGACTTCAACTGTATGTGACAACATAATCAGGGCTTTTCCATTGAGAATCCATGATCGAAGGTTTGTGTCATCTTGTCACAAGACATAGCCAAGCGTAATTCAGATATAGCCAAGCGTAATTCAGATATAGCCAAGTGTAATTCAGATATAGCCAAATGTAATTCAGATATAGCCAAGCGTAATTCAGATATAGCCAAATGTAATTCAGATATAGCCAAATGTAATTCAGATATAGCCAAGCGTAATTCAGATATAGCCAAGTGTAATTCAGATATAGCCAAATGTAATTCAGATATAGCCAAGCGTAATTCAGATATAGCCAAATGTAATTCAGATATAGCCAAATGTAATTCAGATATAGCCAAATGTAATTCAGATATAGCCAAGCGTAATTCAGATATAGCCAAATGTAATTCAGATATAGCCAAATGTATTTCAGATATAGCCAAATGTAATTCAGATATAGCCAAATGTAATTCAGATATAGCCAAGTGTAATTCAGATATAGCCAAATGCAATTCAGATATAGCCAAATGTAATTCAGATATAGCCAAATGTAATTCAGATATAGCCAAATGTAATTCAGATATAGCCAAGTGTAATTCAGATATAGCCAAATGCAATTCAGATATAGCCAAATGTAATTCAGATATAGCCAAATGTAATTCAGATATAGCCAAATGTAATTCAGATATAGCCAAGCATAATTCAGATATAGCCAAATGTAATTCAGATATAGCCAAATGTAATTCAGATATAGCCAAATGTAATTCAGGTATAGCCAAGCGTAATTCAGATATAGCCAAATGTAATTCAGATATAGCCAAATGTAATTCAGATATAGCCAAGCGTAATTCAGATATAGCCAAGCGTAAATCAGTTTAGATTTCAAGGCCACATGATGTAATGCCTCACAAATGTTTTTTTTAATGACAGAGTTCTATTCTCCTCTGTATCCGGCCGTTGTGTCTTAGTAGCCTGTTAGATCCAGTGTTCAGTAGCAGCTACAGGATATCCTGGCGGGTGTGTACCCCTCTG
Organism: Oncorhynchus tshawytscha; assembly: GCF_018296145.1. Taxonomy (NCBI): domain Eukaryota; kingdom Metazoa; phylum Chordata; class Actinopteri; order Salmoniformes; family Salmonidae; genus Oncorhynchus; species Oncorhynchus tshawytscha. The sequence goes on from NC_056454.1 coordinate 50,594,028, forward strand.
TCTCAATGGACCTGCCGGACTATATTTACAACGTTATAAACAGAGGAACTTCTAATATTACTGATAGAGATTAGGTTTAAAGCGTTGTATTCACCTTGATCGTATCCTGTTTGTGCAGATACCTTGTACTATTAGCTACAGAATTACCTGATGTACCCTACAGAGTAGTGTACTATAGATACAGGATGATGTACCCTACAGAGTAGTGTACTATAGATACAGGATGATGTACCCTACAGAGTAGTGCACTATATATACAGGATGATGTACCCTACAGAGTAGTGTACTATAGATACAGGATGATGTACCCTACAGAGTAGTGTACTATAGATACAGGATGATGTACCCTACAGAGTAGTGTACTATAGATACAGGATGATGTACCCTACAGAGTAGTGTACTATAGATACAGGATGATGTACCCTACAAGGTAGTGTACTATAGATACAGGATGATGTACCCTACAGAGTAGTGTACTATAGAGATACAGGATGATGTACCCTACAGAGTAGTGTACTATAGATACAGGATGATGTACCCTACAGAGTAGTGTACTATAGATACAGGATGATGTACCCTACAGAGTAGTGTACTAAAGATACAGGATGATGCACCTAAAAGGGTAGTGTACTATAGATACAGGATGATGTACCCTACAGAGTAGTTTACTATAGATACAGGATGATGTACCCTACAGAGTAGTGTACTATAGAGATACAGGATGATGTACCCTACAGAGTAGTGTACTATAGATACAGGATGATGTACCCTACAGAGCAGTGTACTATAGATACAGGATGATGTACCCTACAGAGTAGTGTACTATAGATACAGGATGATGTACCCTACAGAGTAGTGTACTATAGATACAGGATGATGTACCCTACAGAGTAGTGTACTAAAGATACAGGATGATGCACCTAAAAGGGTATGTACTATAGATACAGGATGATGTACCCTACAGAGTAGTTTACTATAGATACAGGATGATGTACCCTACAGAGTAGTGTACTATAGAGATACAGGATGATGTACCCTACAGAGTAGTGTACTATAGATACAGGATGATGTACCCTACAGAGTAGTGTACTATAGATACAGGATGATGTACCCTACAGAGTAGTGTACTATAGATACAGGATGATGTACCCTACAGAGTAGTGTACTATGATGATACAGAGTAGGATGATACAGGATGATGTACCCTACAGAGTAGTGTACTATAGATACAGGATGATGTACCCTACAGAGTAGTGTACTATAGATACAGGATGATGTACCCTACAGAGTAGTGTACTATAGATACAGGATGATGTACCCTACAGAGTAGGGTACTATAGATACAGGATGATGTACCCTACAGAGTAGTGTACTATAGATACAGGATGATGTACCCTACAGAGTAGTGTACTATAGATACAGGATGATGTACCCTACATAGTAGTGTCTATAGATACAGGATGATGTACCCTACAGAGTAGTGTACTATAGATACAGGATGATGTACCCTACAGAGTAGTGTACTATAGATACAGGATGATGTACCCTACAGAGTAGTGTACTATAGATACAGGATGATGTACCCTACAGAGTAGTGTACTATAGATACAGGATGATGTACCCTACAGAGTAGTGTACTATAGATACAGGATGATGTACCCTACAGAGTAGTGCACTATAGATACAGGATGATGTACCCTACAGAGTAGTGTACTATATATACAGGATGATGTACCCTACAGAGTAGTGTACTATAGATACAGGATGATGTACCCTACAGAGTAGTGTACTATAGATACAGGATGGCCTGCTTTACTCTCTTGTTGGAGCATATTTGTAATAGTAAATCTTTCCTCCCTAAACCCACAATAGGATAATAACCATGATTATTTTGCCAGGGTTTTGAACCTCTCGACCCGTCACTAAAACTCCCCCTCGCAGGATTTATAACATCTGAGCAGCAATTATTATTATTACAAGGCTAGAAGTTAAATCATCCACCAACAAAACTGTTTTAAGTATTCTTAATTTTGGGGGGGAAAATTGCTTGTACATCTTTGCTCTCTGTGATCAAGGTTCAAACCTAACGAATGGAGCAATGTGTTCCTTTACAGATCAATAGTAATAATATATATATAATATAATATAATATAATATAATATAATATAATATAATATAATATAATATAATATAATATAATATAATAGCTATATAGACGTCTCTCAAATTCTGATGAGAAAATGTTGATTTGTTTTGCGAAACAAAGAGGCGGCGGAAGGTAAAAAAAGATTGGATTGAAAAGAGTTTTAATATCACATGTACAAGTGCAGTGAAATACATTTTCTTGCAAACTCTAAAACCCAACAATACAATAATCAATATCAATAACAAGGTAGAACAAAAACACGAGATATATAAATAGGAAGAACACGAGAAGGTAAGAAGCTATATACAGGGTTAGTTCAAATACCGTATTTACAGGAAGATGGAATGAACCCAGAACTCCAAAACGGCTGATGATTTAGCTTCTCTCACCTCAAGTCTGACGTTGTTTTTTTTACACAAAACACACAAAACACACACAAAACACAACACACACAAAACACACACAAAACACACACAAAACACACAACACACAACACACACAAAACACACAAAACACACAACACACAACACACACAAAACACACAAAACACACAAAACACAAAACACACAAAACACACAACACACACAAAAAACACACAAAACACACAAAAACACAAAACACACAAAACACACAACACACACAAAACACACAAAACACACACAAAACACACAAAACACACAACACACACAAAACACACAAAACACACAACACACACAAAACACACAAAACACACAAAACACAAAACACACAAAACACACAACACACACAAAACACACAAAACACAAAAACACAAAACACACAAAACACACAACACACACAAAACACACAACACACAAAACACAAAACACACAAAACACACAACACACACAAAACACACAAAACACACACACACACACAAAACACACAATGAACACCATGAACAAACACACACAGAAAACACACAAACAGAACACACACAATACATTTCTGATAGCTATACTCCCCATTGGTGCTACAGAACTTGTCTGAAACACTCACCAAAAAAAACACCATTTATGGACAAAACAATAGTTTTTTTTTCTTGTTTGTGTTTCAATGAGTGTTTCAATGACTCAATCACAATTTTGTACAAGAAGGGTTTTAATTGAGATACTCAGCTTAGTTTACTCAGCGTATATTTACTGTCTGGACCCTCTACATCTTCCTGTGAATACGGTGTGATATAAACACAAGTCCCGCTGTCCTTTCCAGCTATGAAGTGGACTGTATAAATGTTTTCTGGTTGGCTTCATTCTGTTCTGTGGAATTATTTTCCTATTCCCTACAGGCCCTGGTCAAACGTAGTGCACAAGATAGGGAACAGTGTTACATTTATGACCCTTGTGGAGTGTTTACTTGTGACATGCTGACCGCATTGTGCTGGCTCAGATATACTCTGTTCCTTTGGCTGAGCCCAGTGTCATCCATGACCCAGCCTGACCCTGTCGGGGGGGGAGGGGAGGAGAGAGAGAGAGAGAGAGAGAGAGAGAGAGAGAGAGAGAGAGAGAGACCAATTTTTCACATGCAGCAAATACAACTTTCCCAACGTATCAATAATAAGTGTAACAAGAGGTATGAAATACACAAGAATGGAGCTATAAAAGGACTACCAGATCAATGTGGAGCTATATACAGGAAGCACTAGATCAATGTGGAGCTATATACAGGAAGCACTAGATCAATGTGGAGCTATATACAGGAAGTACTAGATCAATGTGGAGCTATATACAGGAAGCACTAGATCAATGTGGAGCTATATACAGGCAGTACTAGATCAATGTGGAGCTATATACAGGAAGTACCAGATCAATGTGGAGCTATATACAGGAAGCACTAGATCAATGTGGAGCTATATACAGGAAGTACCAGATCAATGTGGAGCTATATACAGGAAGCACTAGATCAATGTGGAGCTATATACAGGAAGTACCAGATCAATGTGGAGCTATATACAGGAAGCACTAGATCAATGTGGAGCTATATACAGGAAGTACCAGATCAATGTGGAGCTATATACAGGAAGTACCAGATCAATGTGGAGCTATATACAGGAAGCACTAGATCAATGTGGAGCTATATACAGGCAGTACTAGATCAATGTGGAGCTATATACAGGAAGTACCAGATCAATGTGGAGCTATATACAGGAAGCACTAGATCAATGTGGAGCTATATACAGGAAGTACCAGATCAATGTTGAGAGGTACAAGGCATTTGAGTTAGATATGTACGTGTGTGTGTGTGTGTTTGTGTGCACGCTTGTGTACTGTTTGTCTGTGGGTTTGTGTGAGCTTGTCAGTGTAGTATGTGTGTGTGTGTGTGTGTGTGTGTGTGTGTGTGTGTGTGTGTGTGTGTGTGTGTGTGTGTGTGTGTGTGTGTGTGTGTGTGTGAGCGACTGTGTATTTTGTGTGTATATAGTGTATATAGTGTGTGTAGTGTGTATATAGTGTGTATAGCATGTATATAGTGTGTATAGTGTATATATAGTGTGTATAGTATGTATATGGTGTGTGTATAGTGTATATATATATTGTATATAGGTTGTATAGTGTGTATATAGTGGGTATTGTGTGTATATACTGTGTATAGTGTGTATAGTATGTATATAGTGTATGTATATAGTGTGTGTATAGTGTGTATATAGTGTGTATAGTGTGTACAGTTTGTAGAGTGTGTATTGTGTGCATATAGTCTTGTGAGTGTGCATAGACTCCGTGCTAGATAGAGTCCATGCAGATAGCGCGGGAAACCTTTTAATTAACAATTTTGCAGACTTATGGCTTGGGGGTAGACACTGTCTCGGGGCCTGCTCTGGTACCATTTACCGGACAGTAGCAGAGTGAACCGTCTTGGATGCCTGGAGTCTTTCACAGGACCCCGGTGATGTACTGGGGCCGTCTGCACCAAATCAAATCAAATTTATTTATATAGCCCTTCGTTCATCAGCTGATATCTCAAAGTGCTGTACAGAAACCCAGCCTAAAACCCCAAACAGCAAGCAATGCAGGTGTAGAACCACGGTGGCTAGGAAAAACTCCCTAGAAAGGCCAGAACCTAGGAAGAAACCTAGAGAGAAACCAGGCTATGAGGGGTAGCCAGTCCTCTTCTGGCGGTGCCGGGTGGAGATTATTACAGAACATGGCCAAGATGTTCAAATGTTCATAAATGACCAGCATGGTCAAATAATAATAATCACAGTAGTTGTCGAGGGTGCAGCAAGTCAGAACCTCAGGAGTAAATGTCAGTTGGCTTTTCATAGCCGATCATGAAGAGTATCTGTACCACTCCTGCTGTCTGTAGAGAGTTGAAAACAGCAGGTCTGGGACAGGTAGTACGTCCGGTGAACAGGTCAGGGTTCCATAGCCGCAGGCAGAACAGTTGAAACTGGAGCAGCAGCACGGCCAGGTGGACTGGGGACAGCAAGGAGTCATCATGTCAGGTAGTCCTGAGGCATGGCCCTAGGGCTCAGGTCCTCCAAGAGACAGAGAGAGAAAGAGAGAATAAGAGAGAGCATATTTAAATTCACACAGGACACCGGATAAGACAGGAGAAGTACTCCAGATATAACAAACTGACCCTAGCCCCTCGACACATAAACTACTGCAGCATAAATACTGGAAGCTGAGACAGGAGGGGTCAGGAGACACTGTGGCCCCATCCGATGATACCCCCAGACAGGGCCAAACAGGAAGGATATAACCCCACCCCCTTTGCCAAAGCACAGCCCCCACACCACTAGAGGGATATCTTCAACCACCAACTTACCATCCTGAGACAAGGCCGAGTATAGCCCACAAAGATCTCCGCCACGGCACAACCCAAGGGGGGGCGCCAACCCAGACAGGATGACCACATCAGTGAATCAACCCACTCAGGTAATGCACCCCTTCCAGGGACGGCATGAGAGAGCCCCAATAAGCCAGTGACTCAGCCCCTGTAATAGGGTTAGAGGCAGAGAATCCCAGTGGAAAGAGGGGAACCGGCCAGGCAGAGACAGCAAGGGCGGTTCGTTGCTCCAGAGCCTTTCCGTTCACCTTCCCACTCCTGGGCCAGACTACACTTAAAACCTCTTGATCCTACTTGAGACGCAGACGTCCCACCTAGAGCTCTGGAAATGCAAATGCGCTACGCTACACGCTAATAGTATTAGTTAAAACGCAAACGTTCATTAAAATACACATGCTTGGTATTGAAATAAAGCTACAGTCGTTGTGAATCTAGCCACCGAGTCAGATTTTTAAAATGCTTTTCGGCGAAAGCATGAGAAGCTATTATCTGATAGCATGCAACACCCCAAAAGACCCGTAGGGGATGTAAACAAAAGAATTAGCATAGTCGGCGCTACACAAACCGCACAATAAAATATAAAACATTAATTACCTTTGACCATCTTCTTTCTTGGCACACCTTGATGTCCCATAATCAATACTGGGTCTTTTTTGGGATTAAATCGGTCCATATATAGCCTAGATATCGATCTATGAAGCCTGTGTGATAAACGGAAAAAATAGCGTTTCATAACGTAACGTCATTTTTTAAAGTTAAAAAGTCGACGATAAACTTTCACAAAACACTTCGAAATACCTTTCTAATGCAACTTTAGGTATTACTACACGTTAATAAGCTATAAAAATCATCAGGAGGCGATGTAAATTCGATAGTTGGTCGTGTGGAAAAATGTCCGGAAAAACACAGAGACAATGCCTCAGGTTGGTGGTCGGAGGGAATCGGTTCCCTTTGGTCGGATCTACCAAGAATCAAATCAGAATCAAATGAGAAGACTCTATACATCCTGTGGAAGCTGTAGGTACTGCAAGCTCGGCCTCATTTAATACGGTTCACCTTTAACAATGGGTTGAAGTGGCGCATGGATATTTTTTTTTCCATCTCCAGTGATAAGATTTTCCTGCGCTTTTCGATGAAACAGACGTTCTGTTATAGTCACAGCTGTGATTTAAACAGTTTTGGAAACGTCTGAGTGTTTTCTATCCACACATACTAATCATATGCATATACTATATTCCTGGCCTGAGTAGCAGGACGCCAAAATGTTGCGCGATTTTTAACAGAATTTCCAAAAAGTAGGGGGAGGCTTAACAGGTTTTAATCATATGACCCACTGAAGAGATGAGTCTTCAGTAAAGACTTAAAGGTTGAGGCCGAGTCTGCGTCTCTCTCTCTCTCTCTCTAGCGAATTTGCAGTCAAGGGTGGTGCATTTGCCATACCAGGTGGTGATGCAGACAGTCAAGATGCTCTCGATGGTGCAGCTGTATAACTTTTTGAGACTCTGAGGGCCAGTGTCTTTTCAGCCTCCTGACGGGGAAGAGGCTCTGTCTCCAGGCTCTGGGCAAAACTACTATATAAGGTATTGGGTGCCACTTTGGCACCGTCTGTAGGGCTCTGGGCAAAACTACTATATAAGGTATTGGGTGCCACTTTGGCACTGTCTGTAGGGCTCTGGGCAAAACTACAATATAAGGTATTGGGTGCCACTTTGGCACCGTCTGTAGGGCTCTGGGCAAAACTACTATATAAGGTATTGGGTGCCACTTTGGATGCTTCCCTCTTCTTGTCCTATGCCTCGACATGTCTCCATGACTAGGCCTGACGACTGCAGTAGACAACACCAAGCAGGTGACCCCTGAACCCTATTTTAACAGGAAGGAACATAAGGAGCATGGAGGCTGTTTATACTAGTCAACATACCTCAACAGAGACACACAGTCTGAGTGCATCAACAATGAATGTAAAGACACACACAAACACACACACACACAGAGGATGGAGACAAAGCTTTTACTTTTTACTAAGATAACACTATGTTCTCAGGGCTGTTAGATAACACTATGTTCTCAGGGCTGTTAGATAACACTATGTTCTCAGGGCTGTTAGATAACACTATGTTCTCAGGGCTGTTAGATAACACTATGTTCTCAGGGCTGTTAGATAACACTATGTTCTCAGGGCTGTTAGATAACACTATGTTCTCAGGGCTGTTAGATAACACTATGTTCTCAGGGCTGTTAGATAACACTATGTTCTCAGGGCTGTTAGATAACACTATGTTCTCAGGGCTGTTAGATAACACTATGTTCTCAGGGCTGTTAGATAACACTATGTTCTCAGGGCTGTTAGATAACACTATGTTCTCAGGGCTGTTAGATAACACTATGTTCTCAGGGCTGTTAGATAACACTATGTTCTCAGGGCTGTTAGATAGGACTATGTTCTCAGGGCTGTTAGATAACACTATGTTCTCAGGGCTGTTAGATAACACTATGTTCTCAGGGCTGTTAGATAACACTATGTTCTCAGGGCTGTTAGATAACACTATGTTCTCAGGGCTGTTACCTAGATAACACTATGTTTTCAGGGCTGTTAGATAACACTATGTTACCAGGGCTGTTAGATAACACTATGTTCTCAGGGCTGTTAGATAACACTATGTTCTCAGGGCTGTTAGATAACACTATATTCTCAGGGCTGTTAGATAACACTGTACTCTCAGGGCTGTTAGATAACACTATGTTCTCAGGGCTGTTAGATAACACTATGTTCTCAGGGCTGTTAGATAACACTATGTTCTCAGGGCTGTTAGATAACACTATGTTCTCAGGGCTGTTAGATAACACTATGTTCTCAGGGCTGTTAGATAACACTATGTTCTCAGGGCTGTTAGATAACACTATGTTCTCAGGGCTGTTAGATAACACTATGTTATCAGGGCTGTTAGATAACACTATGTTCTCAGGGCTGTTAGATAACACTATGTTCTCAGGGCTGTTAGATAACACTATGTTCTCAGGGCTGTTAGATAACACTATGTTCTCAGGGCTGTTAGATAACATTTTGTTCTCAGGGCTGTTAGATAACACTATGTTCTCAGGGCTGTTAGATAACACTATGTTCTCAGGGCTGTTAGATAACACTATGTTCTCAGGGCTGTTAGATAACACTATGTTCTCAGGGCTGTTAGATAACACTATGTTCTCAGGGCTGTTAGATAACACTATGTTACCATGGCTGTTACATTCCATCTTATCTCAACATTCCTCTATCAGCCTGCAAACATTCTATTACATAGACTTCCATACACCAACTGAGTTTACAAAACATTAAGAATAATTTCCTAATATTGAGTTGCATCCCCCCTTTTGCCCTCAGAACTGCCTGGTTGGTGGACCATTTTTGATACACACAGGAAACTGTTGAACATGGAAAACCCAGCAGCGTTGTAGTTCTTGACCTACTACCATACCCCATTCAAAGACACTTCAATCTTTAGTCTTGCCCATTCACCCTCTGAATGACACACATACACAATCCATGTCTCAATTGTATCAAAGCTTCAAAATCCTTCTTTAACCCGTCTCCTCCCCTTCATCTATTCTGATTGAAGTGGATTTAACAAGTGACATCAATAAGGGATCATAGCTTTCACCTGGATTAACCTGGTCAGTCTGTCATGGAAAGAGCAGGTGTTCTTAATGTTTTGTATACTCGGTGTATAAAAATGTGAAAAACAAAAAATAAATTTGGGGGGGAGAGTGGTTACTATATACTGAACAAAAATATATAAATTGCATCGATTTACAGTTCATATAAGGAAATCAGTAAATGTAAATAAAATTCATTAGGCTCTAATCTATGGATTTCACATGACTGTGCAGGGGTGCAGCCATGGGTGGGCCTGGCTCCCCAGTGGGTGGGCCCATGCCCTCCCAGGCCCACCCATGGCTGCACCCCCACTAAGGAGCCAGGCCCACCCACTGGGGAGCAAGGCCCACCAACTAAGGAGCCAGGCCCATCCACTGGGGAGCCAGACCCAGCCACTGGGGAGCCAGACCCAGCCACCCACCCACTGGGGAGCCAAACCCAGCCACTGGGGAGCCAGGCCCACCCACTGGGGAGCCAGGCCCACCCACTGGGGAGCCAGACCCACCCACTGGGGAGCCAGACCCACCCACTGGGGAGACAGACCCAGCCACTGGGGAGCCAGGCCCATCCACTGGGGAGCCAGGCCCACCCACTGGGGAGCCAGACTCAGCCACTGGGGAGCCAGACCCACCCACTGGGGAGCCAGGCCCACCCACTGGGGAGCCAGACCAAGCCACTGGGGAGCCAGGCCCATCCACTGGGGAGCCAGGCCCCACCCACTGGGGAGCCAGACCCATCCACTGGGGAGCCAGACCCACCCACTGGGGAGCCAGTCCCACCCTCTTGGTAGACAGGCCCACCCTCTTGGTAGGCAGGCCCACCAACTTGGTAGGCAGGCCCACCCTCTTGGTAGGCAGGCCCACCCTCTTGGTAGACAGGCCCACCCTCTTGGTAGACGCCCAGCCAATCAAAATTTGTTTTTTTTATCCACAAAAGGGCTTTATTATAGATCAGGGCCATCACAATAATGTGGAGATAAGTGAAGTGACACTGTCTGTGTCTCGCTGTTTTGTGTGTGTGTGCGTGTGTGTGTGTGTGTGTGTGTGTGTGTGTGTGTGTGTGTGTGTGTGTGTGTGTGTGTGTGTGTGTGTGTGTGTGTGTGTGTGTGTGTCTCAGCTGTTACGGGCAAGACTCACCAATTAACCAATTATCTATTTTTAGGGTTTCAAGCTCAATTGAGTCCAGCAGCAACAGGAGAAAGAATAGAAAAGCCTCTCTCTTCATTTTTCTAAAGCCTTCTCTCTTTTCCCTGTTAAAAGTCCTTATGTAGAGTCTTGAGAAGACCGCTTGACCGAGGCGTTTATGTGGCGTCCCTTCACATCGTCCATATGCAGACCAGGCCCCTGTAACATTGTTATGTTTGGAATGTTTAGGCTGAACCGGTGTTCTTTATAGTAGAACTGGGTTCAAATACTATTTTGAAATAATTTTAAATTCTTGATTGAGCTTGCCTGGCTTAATGGACCAAAGATAATAGTCAAAAAACTCTAACAAACCTGCCTATCTGGCACTACAGGCAGACTAGAGATAATGCTTAAAATATTTAAAATACTATTTGACAGCCTGGAAGCTGTGCTGTTGATGAGTCTAAAATAGCATGCTAGCCATGGTCGACAGGAGTCAGTTAACTGTAGTCTAGCACCCCAAGGCCTATTATGTGGAGCTAGCTAGCAAACAGAAGGAGGATTCAAGAATTGAAAACGGCTGTCGTGAGAAACTAGGATTATTAATGTGTCATCGTGTCTCCCAGTCCTCCTGTCCTCCTTTTTCCTCCTCTCTGTCTCCTCTCACAGGATCTAACACTGCTTCCTCTGACACACCGCAGTCTGAGATACGTAGCCTGGTTCACTCATCTGTTTGGGCTTTCTGGCCACTCTGGTGTGTGACAATGACAATGGGAGTTGGCAAGACAGCACAAACAGATCTGGGACCAGGCTATTGCCCAGTTTCCACTAATGCAAGCACTACTGTATATCTCCACACCTGTACGGTATACCAAGGCTAGGGTATACCAAGGCTAGGGTATACCAAGGCAAGGGTATACCAAGGCTAGGCTATTCCAAAGCTAGGGTATACCAAGGCTAGGCTATTCCAAGGCTAGGCTATTCCAAGGCTAGGGTATACCAAGGCTAGGGTAAACCAAGGCTAGGCTATTCCAAGGCTAGGGTATACCAAGGCTAGGGTATGCCAAGGCAAGGGTATACCAAGACTAGGGTATACCAAGGCAAGGGTATACCAAGGCAAGGGTATGCCAAGGCTAGGGTATGCCAAGACTAGGGTATGCCAAGGCTAGGGTATGCCAAGGCTAGGGTATGCCAAGGCTAGGGAATGCCAAGGCTAGGGAATGCCAAGGCTAGGGTATGCCAAGGCTAGGGTATGCCGTCACACAATAGACTGGCAAAACACAAAACAAGCTATTCTCATAACATGTCGGGATTGTTTTACCATGAGCCAAAAGCTAAATAAGTATTTCTGTTAACGGGAAAAAAGGGACAGTAACATATTATTTTTCTTGTGAGGAACACTTGCGTTTCCAGCCTATGAGGTAGCCGACTTCTCCACTATCAGAGAGATGAAGCTAGCCTGGTCCCAGATATTTTTCTGTTTTGTTGCCAACTCCTATGGTCTTAAAAGCTAGAAAGACAGCACAAACACATCTGTGACCAGGCTATACATAAGCAGACAAAAACGTCATCACTTTTAATGCTGATACTGTTGATACTGCTGATGATGATACTGCTGATGATGATACTGCTGATGATGATACTGCTGATGATACTGCTGATGATGATACTACTGATGATGATACTGCTGATGGTGATACTGCTGATGGTGATACTGCTGATGATTCTGCTGATGATACTGCTGATGATACTGCTGATGATACTGCTGATGATACTGCTGATGATACTGCTGCTGATGATACTGCTAATGATACTGCTGCTGATACTGCTGCTGATACTGCTGATGATACTGATGATGATACTGCTGCTGATACTGCTGCTGATGATACTGCTGATGATACTGCTGATGATACTGCTGATGGTGATACTGCTGCTGATGATACTGCTGCTGATGATAGTGCTGCTGATGATACTGCTGATGTTACTGCTGATGGTGATACTGCTGATGATGATACTGCTGCTGATGATACTGCTGATGGTGAAACTGCTGATGATACTGCTGATGATGATACTGCTGATGATACTGCTGATGATACTGCTGATGATACTGCTGCTGATGATACTGCTGATGATGATACTGCTGATGATACTGCTGATGATGATACTACTGATGATGATACTGCTGATGATACTGCTGCTGATGATACTGCTGATGATACTGCTGCTGATGATACTTCTGATGATACTGCTGCTGATGGTGATACTGCTGATGATACTGCTGATGATACTGCTGATGATACTGATGATGATACTGCTGATGATACTGTTGATGATGATTCTGAATATGATACTGCTGATGATGATACTGCTGATGATACTGCTGATGATACTGCTGCTGATGCTACTGCTGATGATGCTGATGATGATACTGCTGCTGATGATACTGCTGATGATACTCCTGATGATACTGCTGCTAATGATACTGCTGATGATGATGATGATGATGCTGCTGATGATGATACTGCTGCTGATGATACTGCTCATGATGATACTGCTGATGATGATACTGCTGATGATGATACTGCTGATGATGATACTGCTGATGATACTGCTGATGATACTGCTGCTGCTGATACTCCTGATGATACTGCTGCTGATTATACTGCTGATGATACTGCTGATGATACTGCTGATGATGATACTGCTGATGATGATACTGCTGCTGATGATACTCCTGATGATACTGCTGCTGATGAAACTGCTGATAATACTGCTGATGATGATACTGCTGATTATGATACTGCTGATGATACTCCAGGTGATACTGCTGCTGATGATAGTGCTGATGATACTGCTGATAATATTGCTGCTGATGATACTGCTGATGTTACTGCTGATGATACTGCTGATGATACTGCTGCTGATGATACTGCTGATGATACTGCTGATGGTGATACTGCTGATGATACCGCTGATGGTGATACTGCTGATGATACTACTGATGATACTTCTGCTGTTGATACTGCTGCTGATGATACTGATGATGATACTGCTGATGATACTGCTGATGATACTGCTGATGATGATACGGCTGATGATGATACTGCTGATGATACTGCTGATGATGCTACTGCTGATGATGATACTGCTGATGATGATTCTGCTGATGATGATACTGCTGCTGATGATACTGCTGCTGATGATAGTGCTGCTGATGATACTGCTGATGTTACTGCTGATGGTGATACTGCTGATGATGATACTGCTGCTGATGATACTGCAGCTGATGATACTGCTGATGATACTGCTGATGATACTGCTGCTGATGATACTGCTGATGATGATTCTGAATATGATACTGCTGATGATGATACTGCTGCTGATACTGCTGCTGATGCTACTGCTGATGATGATACTGCTGATGATACTCCTGATGATACTGCTGCTAATGATACTGCTGCTAATGATGATGATGCTGCTGATGATGATACTGCTGCTGGTGATACTGCTCATGATGATACTGCTGATGATGATACTGCAGCTGATGATTCTGCTGATGATGATACTGCTGATGATACTGCTGATGATACTGCTGATGATGATACTGCTGATGATACTACTGAGGATACTGCTGCTGATAATACTCCTGATGATACTGCTGATGATACTGCTGATGATACTACTGATGATGATACTGCTGATGATACTGCTGATGATACTCTTGATGATACTACTGCTGATGATACTGCTGATAATACTGCTGATGATGATACTGCTGATATTGATGATACTCCTGATGATACTGCTGATGATACTGATGATGATACTGCTGATTATACTGCTGATGATACTGCTGCTGATGATACTGCTGATGATACTGCTGATGGTGATACTGCTGATGATACCGCTGAAACTGCTGATGATACTGCTGATGATACTGCTGATGATACTGCTGATGATGATACTGCTGCTGGTCCTGCTGATGATGATACTGCTGATGATACTGCTGATGATGATACTGCTGATGATACTGCTGATGATACTGTTGATGATGATACTGCTGATAATGATACTGATGATAGTGCTGCTGATCATACTGCTGATGATACTGCTGATGATACTGCTGCTGCTGATACTGCTGATGATACTGCTGATGGTGATACTGCTGATGATACTGCTGATGATACTGCTGATGATACTCTTGATGATACTGCTGATGATGATACTGCTGATAATACTGCTGATGATGATACTGCTGATGATGATACTGCTGATGATACTGTTGATGATACTACTGCTGATGATACTTCTGATGATACTGCTGATGGTGATACTGCTGATGATACTGCTGATGATGATGATGATGATGCTGCTGATGATGATACTGCTCATGATGATACTGCTGATGATGATACTGCAGCTGATGATACTGCTCATGATGATACTGCTGATGATGATACTGCTGATGATGATACTGCTGATGATGATACTGCTGATGATACTGCTGATAATACTGCTGATGATACTGCTGATGATACTCCTGATGATACTGCTGATGATACTGCTGATGATACTGCTGCTGATGTACTGCTGATGATACTGCTGATGATGATACTGCTGATGATGATACTGCTGCTGATGATACTGCTGATGATACTCCTGATGATACTGCTGCTGATGTACTGATGATATTGCTGATGATACTGCTGATGGTGATACTGCTGAAGATACTCCTGATGATACTGATACTTATGATGATGATGATGCTGCCAATGATGATACTGCTGATGATAATGCTGATGATACTGCTGATGATGATAATGCTGCTGATGATACCGCTGATGATACTGCTGATGATGATACTGCTGATGATACTCCTAATGATACTGCTGCTGATGATACTGCTGATGATGATACTGCTGCTGATGATACTGCAGATGATACTCCTGATGATACTGCTGCTGATGATACTGCTGATGATGATACTGCTGATGATACTGCTGATGATGATACTGCTGATGATGATACTGCTGATGATGATACTGCTGCTGATGATACTGCTGATGATACTCCTGATGATACTGCTGCTGATGTACTGCTGATGATATTGCTGATGATACTGCTGATGATGCTACTGCTGATGATGATACTGCTGATGATGATTCTGCTGATGATACTGCTGCTGATGATACCGCTGATGGTGATACTGCTGATGATACTACTGATGATACTTCTGCTGATGATACTGCTGCTGATGATACTGATGATGATACTGCTGATGATACTGCTGATGATACTGCTGATGATGATACGGCTGATGATGATACTGCTGATGATACTGCTGATGATGCTACTGCTGATGATACTGCTGATGATATTCTGCTGATGATGATACTGCTGCTGATACTGCTGCTGATGATAGTGCTGCTGATGATACTGCTGATGTTACTGCTGATGGTGATACTGCTGATGATACTGCTGCTGATGATACTGCAGCTGATGATACTGCTGATGATACTGCTGATGATACTGCTGCTGATGATACTGATGATGATTCTGAATATGATACTGCTGATGATGATACTGCTGCTGATGATGCTACTGCTGATGATGATACTGCTGATGACTCCTGATGATACTGCTGATGATACTGCTGCTAATGATGATGATGCTGCTGATGATGATACTGCTGCTGGTGATACTGCTCATGATGATACTGCTGATGATGATACTGCAGCTGATGATTCTGCTGATGATGATACTGCTGATGATACTGCTGATGATACTGCTGATGATGATACTGCTGATGATACTACTGAGGATACTGCTGCTGATAATACTCCTGATGATACTGCTGATGATACTGCTGATGATACTACTGATGATGATACTGCTGATGATACTCTTGATGATACTACTGCTGATGATACTGCTGATAATACTGCTGATGATGATACTGCTGATTATGATACTGCTGATGATACTCCTGATGATACTGCTGATGATACTGCTGATGATGATACTGCTGATTATACTGCTGATGATACTGCTCCTGATGATACTGCTGATGATACTGCTGATGGTGATACTGCTGATGATACCGCTGATGGTGAAACTGCTGATGATACTGCTGATGATACTGCTGATGATACTGCTGATGATGATACTGCTGCTGGTCCTGCTGATGATGATACTGCTGATGATACTGCTGATGATGATACTGCTGATGATACTGCTGATGATACTGTTGATGATGATACTGCTGATACTGATGATAGTGCTGCTGATCATACTGCTGATGATACTGCTGATGATACTGCTGCTGATACTGCTGATGATACTGCTGATGGTGATACTGCTGATGATACTGCTGATGATACTGCTGATGATACTCTTGATGATACTGCTGATGATGATACTGCTGATAATACTGCTGATGATGATACTGCTGATGATGATACTGCTGATGATACTGCTGATACTACTGCTGATGATACTTCTGATGATACTGCTGATGGTGATACTGCTGATGATACTGCTGATGATGATGATGATGCTGCTGATGATACTGCTCATGATGATACTGCTGATGATGATACTGCAGCTGATGATACTGCTCATGATGATACTGCTGATGATGATACTGCTGATGATATGCTGATGATGATACTGCTGATGATACTGCTGATAATACTGCTGATGATACTGCTGATGATGATACTCCTGATGATACTGCTGATGATACTGCTGATGATACTGCTGATGATGATACTGCTGATGATACTGCTGATGATGATACTGCTGATGATGATACTGCTGATGATACTGCTGATGATACTCCTGATGATACTGCTGCTGATGTACTGCTGATGATATTGCTGATGATACTGCTGATGGTGATACTGCTGATGATACTCCTGATGATACTGCTGCTGATGATACTGATGATGATGATGATGATGCTGCCAATGATGATACTGCTGCTGATGATAATGCTGATGATACTGCTGATGATGATAATGCTGCTGATGATACCGCTGATGATACTGCTGATGATGATACTGCTGATGATACTCCTAATGATACTGCTGCTGATGATACTGCTGATGATGATACTGCTGCTGATGATACTGCAGATGATACTCCTGATGATACTGCTGCTGATGATACTGCTGATGGTGATACTGCTGATGATACTGCTGATGATGATGATGATGATGCTGCTGATGATGATACTGCTCATGATGATACTGCTGATGATGATACTGCTGCTGATGTACTGCTGATGATATTGCTGATGATACTGCTGATGGTGATACTGCTGAAGATACTCCTGATGATACTGCTGCTGATGATACTTATGATGATGATGATGCTGCCAATGATGATACTGCTGCTGATGATAATGCTGATGATACTGCTGATGATGATAATGCTGCTGATGATACCGCTGATGATACTGCTGATGATACTCCTAATGATACTGCTGCTGATGATACTGCTGATGATGATACTGCTGCTGATGATACTGCAGATGATACTCCTGATGATACTGCTGCTGATGATACTGCTGATGATACTGCTGATGATGATACTGCTGATGATGATACTCCTGATGATACTGCTGCCGTTGATACTGCTGATGATACTGCTTATGATACTGCTGCTGATGATGCTGCTGATGATGATATTGCTGATGATACTGCTGATGGTGATACTGCTGATGATACTGCTGATGGTGATACTGCTGATGATACTGCTGATGATACTGCTGATGATACTGCTGATGATGATACTGCTGATGATGATACTGCTGATGATACTGCTGATGATGATACTGCTGATGATGATACTGCTGATGATACTGCTGTGAATACTGCTGATGATACTACTGCTGATGTTGATACTGCTGCTGCTGATACTGCTGATGATACTGCTGATGATACTGCTGATGGTGATACTGCTGATGATACTGCTGATGATATACTGATGATGATACTGCTGATGATACTGCTGATGATGATACTGCTGATGATGATACTGCTGATGATACTGCTGTGAATACTGCTGATGATACTACTGCTGATGATGATACTGCTGCTGCTGATACTGCTGATGATACTGCTGATGATACTGCTGATGATACTGCTGATGATACTGCTGATAATACTGCTGCTGGTACTGCTGATGATGATACTGCTGATGATACAGCTGATGATGATACTGCTGATGATACTGCTGATGATACTGCTGCTGCTGATACTGCTGATGATGATACTGCTGATGATACTGCTGATGATGATACTGCTGATGATGATACTGCTGCTGATGATACTGCTGATGATACTCCTAATGATACTGCTGCTTATGATATGATAATGCTGCTGATGATGATATGCTGCTGATGATACTGCTGATGATACTCCTGATGATACTGCTGATGATACTGCTGATGATGATGATGCTGATGATGATACTGCTGCTGATGATATACTGCTGATGATACTGCTGCTGGTACTGCTGATGATACTGCTGATGATACAGCTGATGATGATACTGCTGATGATATGCTGATGATGATACTGCTGATGATGATACTGCTGATGATGATACTGCTGATGATGATACTGCTGATGATGATACTGCTGCTGATGATACTGCTGATGATACTCCTAATGATACTGCTGCTGATGATACTGCTGATGATGATGCTGATGATGATACTGCTGCTGATGATACTGCTGATGATGATACTGCTGCTGATGATACTGATGATGATGATACTGCTGATGATACTGCTGATGATGATACTGCCGATGATGATACTGCTGATGATACTCCTGATGATACTGCCGATGAAGATACTGCTGCTGATGATACTGCTAATGATACTGCTGATGATGATACTGCTGATGATGATAATGCTGCTGATGATACCGCTGATGATACTGCTGATGATGATACTGCTGATGATGATACTGATGATACTGCTGATGATACTGCTGATGATGATACTGCGGATGATGATACTGCTGCTGATGATACTGCTGATGATGATACTGCTGATGATGATACTGCTGTTGATGATACTCCTGATGATACTGCTGCTGATGATACTGCTGATGATACTGCTTATGATACTGCTGATGATGAAACGGCTGCTGATGATACTGCTGATGATACTGCTGCTGATGATACTGCTGCTGATGATACTGCTGATGATGATACTGCTGTTGATACTGCTGCTGATGATACTGCTTATTATGATACTGCTGATGATACTGCTGATGGTGATACTGCTGATGATACCGCTGATGGTGCTCCTGCTGATGGTACTGCTGATGATACTGCTGATGGTGATACTGCTGATGATACTGCTGAAGATACTGCTGATGATGATACTTCTGCTGGTACTGCTGATGATGATACTGCTGATGATACTGCTGATGATGATACTGCTGATGATACTGCTGATGATACTGCTGCTGGTACTGCTGATGATACTGTTGATGATTATACTGCTGATAATGATACTGATGATAGTGCTGCTGATGATACTGCTGATGATACTGCTGATGATGATACTGCTGATGATACTGCTGCTGATGATACTGCTGATGATACTGCTGATGGTGATACTGCTGATGATACTGCTGATGGTGATACTGCTGATGATACAGCTGATGGTAGTACTGCTGATGATACTGCTGATGATACTGCTAATGATACTGCTGCTGATGATACTGCTGCTGATGATACTGCTGATGATGGTACTGCTGATGATACTGCTGATGATACTGCTGATGATACTGCTGATGATACTGCTGATGATGATACTGCTGATGATGATGATACTGCTGCTGATGGTGATACTGCTGATGATACTGCTGAAGATACTGCTGCTGGTACTGCTGATGATACTGTTGATGATTATACTGCTGATAATGATACTGATGATAGTACTGCTGATGATACTGCTGATGATACTGCTGATGATGATACTGCTGATGATACTGCTGATGATACTGCTGCTGGTACTGCTGATGATACTGTTGATGATTATACTGCTGATAATGATACTGATGATAGTACTGCTGATGATACTGCTGCTGCTGATACTGCTGATGATGATACTGCAGATGATGATACTGCAGATGATGATACTGCTGATGATACTGCTGATGATGATACTGCTGCTGATGATACTGCTGATGATACTTTTGATGATACTGCTGCTGATGCTACTGCTGATGATGATGCTGATGATGATACTGCTGCTGATGATACTGCTGATGATACTCCTGATGATACTGCTGCTGATGATAATGCTGATGATGATGATGATGCTGGTGATGATGATACTGCTGCTGATGATACTGCTCATGATGATACTGCTGATGATGATACTGCAGCCGATGATACTGCTGATGATGATACTGCTGATGATGATACTGCTGATGATACCGTGCTGATAATACCGCTGATGATACTGCTGATGATGATACTGCTGATGATGATGATACTGCTGATGATACTGCTGATGATACTGATACTGCTGCTGATGTACTGCTGATGATATTGCTGATGATACTGCTGATGGTGATACTGCTGATGATACTCCTGATGATACTGCT
>NC_056454.1:50617987-50622260 GCF_018296145.1 Oncorhynchus tshawytscha
TAGGGTGGGGGAGAGGGAGGCGGAGAGGTAGGGTGGGGAGAGGGAGGCGTGGAGGTAGGGTGGGGGAGAAGGGAGGCGGGGAGGTAGGATGGGGGAGAGGGGAGGCGGGGAGGGAGAGGCATGGAGGTAGGGTGGGGGGAGAGGGAGGTGTGGAGGTAGGGTGGGGGAGAGGGAGGTAGGGAGGTAGGGTGGGGGAGAGGGAGTTAGGGTGGGGGAGAGGGAGTTGGGGAGACAGAGTGGGGAGAGGGAGTTAGGGTGGGGGGAGAGGGAGTTGGGGAGACAGGGTGGGGGAGAGGGAGGTAGGGTGGGGAGCGGAGGTGGGGTGGGGGAGAGGGAGGTGCGGAGAGGGAGGCAGGGAGGTAGGGTGGGGAGAGGGAGGCGGAGAGGTAGGGTGGGGAGAGGGAGGTGGGGAGACAGAGTGGGGAGAGGGAGTTAGGGTGGGGAGAGGGAGTTGGGGAGACAGGGTGGGGGAGAGGGAGGTAGGGGTGGGGAGCGGAGGTGGGTGGGGGGAGAGGGAGGTGGGGTGGGGGAGAGGGAGGTGCGGAGAGGGAGGCAGGGAGGTAGGGGTGGGGAGAGGGAGGCGGAGAGGTAGGGTGGGGAGAGGGAGGTGGGGAGGTAGGGTGGGGGAGAGGGAGGTAGGGAGGTAGGGTGGGGAGAGGGAGTTAGGGTGGGGGAGGAGGGAGTTGGGGAGACAGAGTGGGGGAGAGGGAGTTAGGGTGGGGAGAGGGAGTTGGGGAGACAGGGTGGGGGGAGAGGGAGGTAGGGTGGGGGAGCGGGAGGTGGGGTGGGGAGAGGGAGGTGGGGGTGGGGAGAGGGAGGTGCGGAGAGGGAGGCGGGAGGTAGGGGTGGGGAGAGGGGAGGCGGAGAGGTAGGGGTGGGGGAGAGGGAGGCGTGGAGGTAGGGTGGGGGAGAAGGAGGCGGGGAGGTAGGATGGGGAGAGGGAGGCGGGGAGGTAGGGGGTGGGGGAGGGAGGGGAGGCGGGGAGGGAGAGGCATGGAGGTAGGGTGGGGGAGAGGGAGGTGTGGAGGTAGGGTGGGGAGAGGGAGAAGGGGAGGGGGGAGGTGGGGGAGAGGGAGTTGGGGAGACAGGGTGGGGGAGAGGGAGGTAGGGTGGGGGGAGTGGGAGGTGGGGTGGGGGAGCGGGAGGTGGGGTGGGGGAGAGGGAGGTGGGGAGACAGAGTGGGGGAGAGGGAGTTAGGGTGGGGAGAGGGAGTTGGGGAGACAGGGTGGGGAGAGGGAGGTAGGGGTGGGGAGCGGAGGTGGGGGTGGGGGAGAGGGAGGTGGGGTGGGGGGAGAGGGAGGGCGGAGAGGGAGGCGGGGAGGTAGGGTGGGGAGAGGGAGGCGGAGAGGTAGGGTGGGGGAGAGGGAGGCGTGGAGGTAGGGTGGGGGAGAAGGAGGCGGGGAGGTAGGATGGGGGAGAGGGAGGCGGGGGAGGTAGGGTGGGGAGGGGGAGGCGGAGGGGAGGGGGAGGCATGGAGGTAGGGGGGGGGAGAGGGAGGTGTGGAGGTAGGGGGGGGGAGAGGGAGAAGGGGGGGGGAGGTGGGGGAGAGGGAGTTGGGGAGACAGGGTGGGGAGAGGGAGGTAGGGTGGGGGAGTGGGAGGTGGGGTGGGGAGCGGGAGGTGGGGTGGGGGAGAGGAGGTGGGGTGGGGGGAGAGGGAGGCGCGGAGAGGGAGGCGGGGAGGCAGGGTGGGGGAGAGGGAGGCGGAGAGGTAGGGTGGGGAGAGGGAGGCGGAGGCAGGGTGGGGGAGAGGGAGGCGGGGAGGGGAGGGGGAGGCGGGGAGGGGGAGGCGTGGGAGGTAGGGTGGGGGAGAGGGAGGCGGGGAGGGGAGGCGGGAGGGGGAGGCGGGGAGGTAGGGTGGGGAGAGGGAGGCGGGGAGGGGGAGGCGGGGAGGGGGAGGCGTGGAGGTAGGGTGGGGGAGAGGGAGGCGTGGAGGTAGGGTGGGGGAGAGGGAGGCGGGGAGGTAGGGTGGGGGAGAGGGAGGCGGAGGGAGAGGCATGGAGGTAGGGGTGGGGGAGAGGGAGGTGTGGAGGTAGGGTGGGGGGAGAGGGAGAAGGGGAGGGGAGGTGGGGGAGAGGGAGTTGGGGAGACAGGGTGGGGGAGAGGGAGGTAGGGGTGGGGGAGTGGAGGTGGGGTGGGGGAGCGGGAGGTGGGGTGGGGAGAGGGAGGTGGGGAGACAGAGTGGGGAGAGGGAGTTAGGGTGGGGAGAGGGAGTTGGGGAGACAGGGTGGGGGAGAGGGAGGTAGGGTGGGGAGCGGGAGGTGGGGTGGGGGAGAGGGAGGTGGGGTGGGGAGAGGGAGGGCGGAGAGGGAGGCGGGGAGGTAGGGTGGGGGAGAGGGAGGCGGAGAGGTAGGGTGGGGGAGAGGGAGGCGTGGAGGTAGGGTGGGGAGAAGGAGGCGGGGAGGCAGGGATGGGGAGAGGGAGGCGGGGGAGGTAGGGGTGGGGGAGGGGGAGGCGGGGGAGGGGGAGGCATGGAGGTAGGGTGGGGAGAGGGAGGTGTGGAGGTAGGGTGGGGGAGAGGGAGAAGGGAGGGGAGGTGGGGGAGAGGGAGTTGGGGAGACAGGGTGGGGGAGAGGGAGGTAGGGTGGGGGAGTGGGAGGTGGGGTGGGGGAGCCGGGAGGTGGGGTGGGGGAGAGGGAGGTGGGGTGGGGAGAGGGAGGCGCGGAGAGGGAGGCGGGAGGTAGGGGGGGGGAGAGGGAGGCGGAGAGGTAGGGTGGGGGAGAGGGAGGCGTGGAGGTAGGGGTGGGGAGAGGGAGGCGGGGAGGGGAGGGGGAGGCGGAGGGGGAGGCGTGGAGGTAGGGTGGGGGAGAGGGAGGCGGGGGAGGGGGAGGCGGAGGGAGGCGGGGAGGTAGGGGTGGGGGAGAGGGAGGCGGGGAGGGGGAGGCGGGAGGGGGAGGCGTGGAGGTAGGGTGGGGGAGAGGGAGGCGTGGGAGGTAGGGTGGGGGAGAGGGAGGCGGGGAGGTAGGGTGGGGGGAGAGGGAGGCGGGGAGGGGGAGGGGTGGGGAGGTAGCGTGGGGAGAGAGTTATACAGGCAGGAAAACAGACAGAAAGCCATAGCTTTCAGAGAGTGCTTGTTCTAAGTGCTCCTACATCCTACAGTCCCTTCTTTTGGCCAGCTACACACAACACCCTTCTCCAGGTAATTAGAGTGGACCTGAAGCAGCCCCTGGGGGGGGATGCTGACCATGTGACAGGAAGATGCAGAGAGAGGGAGGGAAGGAGGTAGGTAGAGGACAGGGGGAAAGAAGACAGGGAGTCAGGGAGGGAGAGAAAGGGCCGGAAGGAGGGAGGTAGAAATGGTTTAGGAGGGAGGGAGGCAGGCGAGAGGAGGAGAGGAAGAGGTGAAGAGGTTCTGGAGACCCTGAGTCTCTGATTCATCCAGACTAATTTGGAGCAGCGTTCAAGTGGCACTTGTTCCTTTCCTTCAGCTTCCTCTCTCCCTTTCAATAGCTTTTCTCTGTTCTCTCTCTCTCTCTCTCTCCCCTTCAATAGCTTCTTCTCTGCTCCCTCTCTCTCTCTCTCTCTGTCTCTCTCTCTCTCTCTCTCTCTCTGTCTCTCTCTCTCTGTGTCTCTCTCTCTCTCTCTCTCTCTCTCTCTCCCCTTCAATAGCTTCTTTTCTGCTCTCTGCTCTCTCTCTCTCTCTCTCTCTCTGTCTCTCTCTCTCTCCCTCTCTGTGTCTCTCTCTCTCTCTCTCTCTTCTCTCTCTCTCTCTCTCTCTCTCATATACTCTCTCTCTCACTCACTCTCTCTGTCTCTCTCTCTCTCTCTGTCTCTCTCTCTCTCTCTGTCTCTCTCTTCTCTCTCTCCCTCTCTCTCATTCTCTCTTCTCTCTCTCTCTCTCTCTATTCTCTCTCTCTCTCTCTCTCTCTCCTCTCTCTCCCCTCTCTCTCATATATTCTCTCTCTCATATACTCTCTCTCTCAATTTAATTCAATTGACTTTATTGACATGGCAAGTTCATAATTACTTACATTGTCAAAGTATACATATCAAAAATAAAAAATAAAATAAAAATATATATTTATTTATATCTTTATATATAAATACATGGTGGGACCAACAGCAATAATAATAGTAGTAGTGGACATGGGATTACCATTAACAACAACTACAAACAACAATATTAATGAGAACAATAATACATTATAGCAGTGGTAGTAGACCAGTGTCAACATGACTGAGAAGACACATGACCTGGTAGTAGACCAGTGTCAACATGACTGAGAAGACACATGACATGGTAGGTAGACCAGTGTCAACATGACTGAGAAGACA